>NW_013669245.1:89328-95187 GCF_000517525.1 Limulus polyphemus
GTCATATGCTGACTACTGTCCAAGTATTTCCAGTGATTATCCCTTCAACCTCTTTGCCAGATATACTGCTTTCTGCTCCTCTATCCATCCATTCATCTCTGTCAGGAGTCCAAATTGTGCTCTATATGCTTCCCACGATGCCTTCCCATTGAATTCCTGTGGCTTCTTTCATACTAGATCACCCCTATTGCTGACATTCATATCTGGGATGCGACTTCTAACAGGACTGAAGATGTCTGCATTAGGGTTTAGCTGCAGGGTCTGGAAGGGACTTGCCATTGTCTGGGTCTGATTAAATCGATAGTTAATGTATCCTCTTTGTGTAAAAGACAATAAATCATCCTTTAATGTATTTAATTCGCTTTGAAATTTACTAATGTTTTCCATTTGTGTACTCTGGCTTTCCCTCAATTGTTGGAGACTTTCTTCTTGTTTCCTTTCTTGTTCCAGTTGCCACTGCTGTAATAACTTATCTTGTTTATTTTCTTTCTCCTCCAACCACTGCTGTAGTCTCTCTTTTTTATTTTGCTGTTCGAGCTGCCACTGTTGCAGGTTTTCTTGCCACTGCTGTTGTCTCTCTTCTTGTTTCTTTTGCTGTTTTTGTATTGCTGCATCAAATCTGCTAAGCTGTAGTTTGATTTGCCACTTCTCGTTTCCATTTTCTTCTTTTTTTTCTTTTCCATCCCACTCTCTGACACAAATTTGTTACATCTGTGTTCGTTTGTTAATTTCCCCTATAATTTCTTTCGGATGAAACTTTAGTGATACAAGTTTTTTCTTAAATAAAACAAGTTTATTCTTTCTCAAATCAACTTTGCAATACACTTCATTTCCACAGTCACTTTAACTTAAACACACACTATACTTCACAACAATGATTCACGCACTTTACTTACTACCGTGCTTGACTCAATTGTCCGTCTCTATATCTGCCTGTCTGCAATTATCTTTCATGCCGTCACTTTATTTGCTGGCTTATATATATAAAAAAATAGTGGGCGTGTAGAGAAGACTAGAATTGCCACGAACAGACATGATCTTTCTAGAATCTCATGACGTGTTACTAGCATCACTTCTGCTGTCATAACAATAATATGTTCACTGAGGCCTAAAACTTTCTATCAACTACACGAGGCGATGATTTAACAATACTCAGTTAAGGTATAGAGAAAAATATCAAAGATTCAAGTAATGTGTTGCTAATATTATTAGTAAAGCCTAGACAACAATATAACTGCAAACACAACATACGACTCTTACCAAGTTATGCAACCAAACTTGTCATAACTATCGCCTTTAAAATAATTATTCTAACTATCTTGTTATGAAAAGTAAGTGATCATTAAATATTGAATCATCAAATAAACTAAATAACAACTATTAAACTAAACAATCTTGTATATCCAACACTATAGTTAATCAGAAGTTTGTACCACAGAAAGTTTCCATTTAGATTTTAACTTCTTAAGTTTCGCTCATCTGTTTTTTTGTAAACAAGAGCCAACTTTCAATGTAATTGTGACATTGTAGGTACAGATCTACTGTTCTATAATGGATGAAAGAAATAGTTAATGTTCATTGCACTGTGTCTACTTGAGTGGCTTAGGCATGCATTTTGATAGCTAAATATTAAGAGTCAAACTGTCTTGGAGCAGAGACAACGTTTATTGTAATAAAATTTAGCAAACTGTACAGCAGTTGTAGAGACAAAATACATCAATCTATTTTTATATAAGCAAAGGGTTTTAAAACAAGCTATTGTAAAAATTTGTGTTCTCAAAAATGTGCTAATACTATTTGTTTTTAAAATTTTATCTTTATAAAAGTATAAAAGCAATGCTGGCTAGAAATAAGTACACACAAGACATTTAATAATACAACCTTGGTTTAGGAAGCTTGGCCTGTATTTGTGTGCAGACAATGTCACTGGCATCAGAATGATCAGCATCTGATTCAATTGCAGTCATGACATGTCTGTCTAGCAGTGATTCTACTCCTTGAAGCAAACAACTGTTTGATCTACAAACACTTAATTAGCTCCTTTTGTAAGGGAATTTAACAATCTCACTCAACACACAGGTTTACTCTGGATAAATTGTAAAAATAGCCTAAATGTAAAGAAATTACACTTTATGCCTGCATCAGCATCCTTTGGGTGTTGCAAATACTTAGCTACTGTACAATGATCACATTGATACTTGATAATTTCATGGGTATGCTTATATATCAGTGTTCCTACTCAGCCATTTTTTTACCTAACATCTTATGTGACAGTGTTTTGTTGTTGTTTTTTGCATTCACTGTATTGCAGGATTTTATCTGTTAGAAACTGTACAGTATAAATAAATGTGAAAGAGTTGACATATAATTTATGAGGTAAAATGAAGAAACAGAGAATATATGAAGCATAATATTTCAAAAAGGAATGAAAATTCAGTCAACCATTCTTACCTTAATGTCATCAACTCCACTTCCTCTGGTATCTCTGTGACCTTCTCACTTTGTGCATGCACTTCTCCTTCACAGATCAATGATTTGGGTCTGAGAATATAAAATGTGTGCCTTATTATTATAACCCTTATACTAACTTCAATTGGAAATCAATAAATATAAAGAGACAATCATTTTCATTGTATTCTTTTAATCATTGCAGTATGGAATAATTATCAAAGATAACATTAGTGAGGATTATAAAATAAATGAAACATGACAGTTTATAAAAAAATGATCAAACTTACTTAATGCCTTTAAAACAACAGCAGGTAAATGTCAATTATAAACATGCTAATACTTCAGGCAAACTGACACCACTCACAAAAATTTTTAATATTACAAACGATGATCTGTAATTCATATAGAAATCACAGAGTAACATAAACTGGGAAAAATATTCTTTGTTGCTACAATTCAATGATTTTTGTCAGAAAGCATTGCAAGTTGCCCTTTTTTTGTGGGCACCTCATAAAAAGGAATTTGAAAATTTTATGTCAGTAAAATCATTTCCTGAACATGGGATCAGAAAATTATTTCACCTTCCAAGCATAAAACAAAAAATACTATCTATACTTTATTAAACATTCTAAAAATATTTCTTACAGAAGAATATACAAAAATGAAAAAGTTACTTTTTACAAAAATTTATATGAGCAACAAAAAATGGGGGTTAGTGTTCAACAATGTTACAAGAATAAGTGGCTCAGGTTTGAAAACAGTAGGATCAATCAAGCTCCTAGTCTCTCCTTGGGGTAATTTTAAAATTCAACTGATAGATGATAAAGTTGAATGCCAGAGGTTATTCTCTTTTAAGTAAATATATTTAATCACTAGATGCTTAATGATTATTATTCATGTTGACAAATGAATGCTAAGGTAGCAATGAGACTATGAATGCTGTGTCAGGATCTTTTTATTCAGAATATTATGAAACTGTAGTGCCTTACAAAGGTATTTATAGAGGTTTTCCCAGATTACGTTCCTGGTCACTTCTTGCTGCACCTTGACTGGTCCACTATTGCTGTCTGTCAACCACCACCCAACCAATCAGAAAACTGCAATACCCTACAGGCATGCTTATAAAGCTCAAAGCAGAAAGTGAGGAACATCATGGACAGGAACAATGACAACAGAAAGGAGGAGAAAAACAAAAATTTCATAGAGATCCCCAGTGCCTGGGATGCAAGTCCCATCAACAGACTATTGAAACACACAACCACAGAGGTGGTAATGAAAACAGGAATAAAAATAGGAGAGATGGTAAAGGACAGAAGACAGAAACACACAACAGACAGCAGCATAGTATACTGCATTCCATGTGTGGGGGGGTGCAGTAAAGTCTACATAGGGGAAACCAGCAGGAGCCTGACAACAAGACTAAATGAACACAAAGCAGGTCTCAAAAGACATAACACAACAAATGTGATAGCAGCACATGCAGAGGAAACAGGGCACTTACCCAAGTAGAAGGAAGCTAAAGTCATCAGCAAAGGAATGGAAAAACAACAGATAAAAGCAATTGAGGCTGCTTACATCTTACTAGAAAAAAACTTCAACATCACAGCGGGAGTCTACAAATAGGTGGAAGCAGCAGAAAGCCTGGTGAAACAAGAGAAGAATGCTGATTGGTCAGGTGGTGGTCAACAAACGGCGATAATGGACCAATCAGGGTGCGGCAAGAAGAAGTGACAAGGAACATAATCCAAGAAAACCTATATAAATACCTTTGTAAGGCATCATGGTGTCATAATCTCCTGAAGAAAACTTGTAGTCAAAAGGTTGAGAATAAAAAGAGCCTGACATAATATTCATAGTCCTGTTGCTATCTTAGTATCCATGCTTTATGATCTTTGTCAATCTTTTTGATTAGATGTTATAGTATTACTTTCATATTGGAATAACTGTCAAATGAGATTCAAGTTATAAATGTTGAATATAATATTTAAAGAATAACCAGTTATCACAGTAAAACCTAAAAAAAATGTATAAAGTTTGAAACCTTTCAAAGTTTTATTGCTTTTATTGATAATACATGCATTGAATAAGTTTTTAGTAACTTGTGACATAGATGTTCAGCTTAATGCAAAAACATTATAGCAAAACACAGACTACAAATCTCTATTTGTTTCAATTGCCAAAATTAGGCAAGTCTTCACTGTTACTCTCTGAACTCAACGAGCTGTCCGGATAGTCAGACTTGGAAACAGATTGAACAAACCTCGACTTTCTAAGTGGTGAGCTAGGAGGAGACTTGGCAGCTGAGGGTTGCTTTGTTGGTGCAGTGGTGACTTTAAGCTTTTGCCTCTTTTTTTCATCTTGGAATCTATTGGATTCATAATGAGATCCTCTATCTCTCCTTTTTCTTGAAAACATGGAAGTTAGTTCTTTTGATGAGCAGATTTTCCATTGTTGCATAGTTCAACTGCAGACAACAGTCTGTCAGAAATCTAGTAAGGTAGTTGATGCAGTCAATGCTCTGTTGCTAATACCAACACAAATCACCAGCTCAACAAGGATGCAGAGATTTACATACTCATTCTTTCTATATCAGTATATTCTTCCATACATCCCTTATCTTACTGCAGTGATAATAATCTTTAGCAGTAACTTGCAAGTCATTTAGGTTTAATTCATTGATTTAGATCTAATGCATTAAATCTTAAAGACAGAGGACTGCTGATCACATAAAAATATTTATTGAAAACTTTCTTTAGAAAAGGAAACATTAATTTTCATAAATATTCAAATATATTCTGAAGACATTCTATAGGCCTAAGTCCAAAGAATCATGTGCTAAGCTCTAGAATTTTGATTTGAAAACTAATACATACCAAGCTTCTTATGTGGTGTGTGTGTCAGTGTTTTGTCATAAATGTGCTGTCATCAGTGTGTCTAACTTGCCTTGACCATGATGCATATACACAGCAGAGCATTATATATATTATTTGATTTATTCATAATCTGTAAGTATGCAAGTACAGAGAATTTATTTTAAAACATGACACAAGAAAAACTCCAGGATTATGATTTGAAAACTTTAATATCTTTGTATATGGTGTGTGTTTTGTCATGGATGTAGTGTCATCAGTGAACTTCTATATGTCTGCTTTAACTTGACCAGGAACTCTGGTGCCCATTCAAATTTTATCTATAGCTGATGCACATAATTAAAACAGCATTATATATATATATATTCTTAGATATAATGATATTATGAGATTCACACACACACACACACATACATATACTTATTGTCCATTATAAAACTGGTGGGTATGTTTGACATACTATACACCTGGAAAAAAGTTAAGCACCCCCGTGTTTTTTGTCAAGTGATTCAGATTCGATGTTCTTGTGACTGATTAT
>NW_013669245.1:96110-99875 GCF_000517525.1 Limulus polyphemus
ATAATCAGTCACAAGAACATCGAATCTGAATCACTTGACAAAAAACACGGGGGTGCTTAACTTTTTTCCAGGTGTATAGATGTAATATTGTTATAGATAAGAGTAAATAAGTTTGATATGGGTAAATGATACTTCCCAAGGATTTTGTTCAATAGCAATATGAGATTCTGAAGGGGTTTCTGTTAACAAACAAGATTTACTGTGTAACAGTGGATACGAAAAAAAAATGGCCTACAAGTACTATTCAAGAAGTTGTAAAAATAAATACATTTTTGTACTGAAATGTCTACCATACAACATGAAGAACATGTTGAAAAGTAACACATACCTTTATTTATGTATAATCAAGTAAATGTTTCAAAATTCTCATGTAGGCATATTTTCTGTAACTAGCTGACATCTTTATAAACAGAATGTGAAAGGTTGTAAACTTGCACTACTCTTCCATCTTGGAAAAAGGTTACATACCACAATGACTGTTCAGCATGGCTTAGCTTATGCTTACTTGATCCTGTTTCTGTATCATCACTCCCTTGGAGTGTGGGTTGTGCTCAAGGTTAGGGATGATACATAGATTTGTTTAACTTAGTACAAGTTGGAGGTTATCTACTTTGAAATCATCTGACAGGAATTATTGTTAATGTCAATAATCTAGGACTGTGGGATTTTGCACTATGACCTTTCATTCTACATCCATTTTATACACCTCTCTGACCCCAACTCCATTAGTCAGAGAAATTCATTAAACAATCCTAGAAACTGGCTAAGTTTAGTGATAACCTCAGATATTAATAGTAATAAAGGTTTTATTTGTCCACTTGTGTTTGATTCTTCCCATTGCTGTCCATGCTTGAGTTATTCTCTGCTTAACTTATTCTAGAACCTACTATGTATTTAAAATTACTTAAACTTATCTATTCAGAACCAGTGAACCTGAATATCACACGTACAAATGATACACAGTCCAACATCATTAAGTTAGTTTTACTATCCTACCATTCAATGTGAATAAGCACTGATGACCATTGTTAATGGTTTTCTCAATTTTCAATGTTTTATAGACTTCAATAAATAATGAAAACATATATTTTTGACAGCTCCCATTAACAATCCATACCTTGATACACCCATTCATCAGCTTCTATAACAAGTGTTTTGACCTTTTAGCTCACTACACTTCATAATACAGTCCACTATTACCATAATGTATTAATTTCCACTCTTTGACTGTAACAATAGACACAAGACGCACACACACACACACACATATATATATATATATATATACATACACCCACACACACAAACTATATATATATATATGTCATTAAAATTTTGTGCTTGCCCTTTATATCATTATAATTGTTCACCTTTTTCCATGGTCCCCTTTTTTCATATCAAAGGTTGCTGATTTATGGTACCATTCTCAAAAATTAATGGTTTCTAACCCTGTAGAATGTTTCACACTCTCTCTCCAAGGTCTTCCTCCTCAACATCATGGAATTAATGCTACTGATTGAAGAGATCATAGTACCAACTACAACTATGTTTTCTTTTGGTGACTTCTTGAATCTCTTTTGTACATGATGTTGTCACAACTTATGTAATTCCCATTTACAGTGTAGAGTGCTAATGCCTGCCAATATGGTCTATCTGCATCACTTTTAACTTAGGTCATGAAAAGTCAGATTTTAATTTCTTAGCATGCTAAGCTTGTTATCTGAAACATCTAAATGCATAGTAATAACACAAAGAAACTCATAGAGTTTCACTCTGTCTCACTATCCTGTTATCTATGGCTTCAATGTCAGCTGTGTTGTTTTGATAGAGGAAGTTCATACTATTTGTGATATATCCTCTTTCTCCTTTAATGCTATTTTTTTATAAGCTATTGGTCATGTTCTAAATTGTGTTTTTAATATCGTAGATCATCAACAAAAGCAGCCACAGAACCTCCTGGAGAGATTCCCCGGACTGAATATATGTCTCCATCTCACAACAAATAAGGTCATGGACAGCCTCAACTGAGAGTGACCTCCAACTTTTGAGAGATGCTAGATGACAGACATGGAATAGAGGAGGGCTGATTAGCCTCCATGCTGGAAACAGTAACCTATGAATTGATGCCTGAAAATGGCGTGTCATAATTTTTTTAAATAATAATTATTAAATATAATTTATACAGAAAGCCACTAGGCATTGCAAAAATTGCAACCATTACATTAATTATTGCAGCACTTGTGGAAAAAAAAACCATGTTTAAATGCTTTGTTGAGAAAAAAAGTGATAAAATTATCTATATGAGGTGCTTATATATAGTACCAGGATAAAGGGTGCATTGACATAAGTGGAGAGTATATTGCCAAGGGCAATTGAGGGGGGTATAAAAGACTGGAGCAAGTGAGAAAAAATCAGACCAATGCTTAAAAGGGCAAAGTTGAAACCCTGGAGTTCAAGGAATAGCTATAAGTGTCAGTGGATGGTATGTTTTGGAAATCATTTAAGTGGTCTGAAACAAATGAAATGGTTTGACTTGTTTTTTCTTCTTCATGAAATACAAGTTCACAACAAAATAAGATTGAAACATCATCCAAAAACTTCTGTGATAGATGCAGTCCATTAACAATGCCTTTCTCTTCTGTCTAAACTTTCTCTCAAGCAATAATGTTATGGTGCATATACAAGAGCTTGATGTTTGAAACTTTAAAACTATAAAGAACTCCTCCAAAGATTTAGTGGCAGAAATGGACACACATCCTTTCATGAGTACTTCCCTGAGATAAAGGAAAGATCAAATTATTTATTAGGATTCAAGGCTTAAATGAATGTTTGATTGGCTGTTTGGACATTTGGAATCAGTTTTCAGGGTAAGGGTGAATTATAAAGGGTGTTAGAAATGGGCTAGCTTCACTTGAGCAGGTTAAAGTAGTAGAATATTTGATAATCTCTAAAGATAACTATTAAATATAATTCAAATCAAACTGAGAATAAGTAAATGTATATGATAGCTAGGGAAGTGAGGGGTTTATATTTTACTCTATTATCTCTATCTTATCTTTGTATGGGTTTTGTCACTTTGATTGATCTCATAACCACCATAGAAAATTACAAAATAGATCTAAATTACACTTTTTTTTCCTTCTAGAATGACTAACAATTATAACACTAAACCACAAATATTTACTCTTAATAGCTTAAATTTCCTAACAACATATATCAATATATTTATTATTATTGTTATTATTTTATTGACCATTCAGTTGTGTCTGACCAATGTTACAAAAGTTACGCATGGGCACATGCAGCTTTGTTACCGTATCCAATAGTATAAAACTGGCCTTTACACAGTGTAACTGTCTTAGCTTTGTTCTAGTGGACCAGTATTTTGCAAAATACAATCAACTTTCGGTTATAATACATTATAACACAAAACCACAATTGTGTATTATAAATAGCTTAAATCTCATAACATTATTGATCAGTATAGATTTATTATTTCATTGACCTTTCACTACAGAAGTTCCAATCTTGCAGCACATGTGCAGCTTGTTAACATATCCAATAGTATAAAACTGGCCTTCAGAAAGTGCAACTGTCTTAGCTTTGTTCTAGTGGATCAGTATTTTCTAGAATACAATCACCTTTTGGTTATAATACCATTACATATGTATTAGGTCGTCAAGAATTAATGTCGCTTTTTGTAGATGAAAAAACCCGACAACTTATAAATCAAAACAAAACATTTATTAAATGAAATAATCTCCA
>NW_013669245.1:100378-113429 GCF_000517525.1 Limulus polyphemus
ATGTTGGCTCCTGCCATCACAGTTTTTAAGGCTAAAGTCACCAGAACATAATTTGCTGAACTATTGTTGACACTTATGAATGTTCAAAACATTTCCATAAAATTCTTTAATATTCTTTGTGGCTACATAGACGTTGTTTCCTTTCTTGTATTCAAAGAGCATTGCACGCCGAGTGTATGTCTTGTCGTGTGCTATCACTGTAGAGGATTAGAGTATACTAAACTTTACACATTATATAGGCTGCACTAATGTGACATTTAGGCAATTCGTTTAACTATTATATGTGATGTACGTTTTTTGGGGGGTGGTTAATGAAAGTGTTCCAAAATGCGACATTAATTTCTTGACAACCTAATATATATATTATTATTACTATTTAATAAGTAAATTCTTAAATTTCAGTTATTTTTCTTAAGACATAGAACAGTAAATAAAGAAATATAGAAAACAATGATCTCTTCTACTTATGAAATTTGTACTCGCCATAATTTGCTAAGCCCAGTTGAATTTCGCAGGTGGAAAAAAATAATAATTTATTTTTATATATGCATTTTGAAATAACAAAAAAATCTTAAAATTACTATATCAATACCACAAAATTCCACTGTAATTTATCAGTCTGTATTTGGGTCTAAAAAAATATAATTTTTTGATTACCATTTCGTCTTACCTCTTCTCTTTGATTCTATAACCAAAAGATGGTTCTTCTCCCACAAATATTTTGCAAAGGCTGTGAAAACCATATGGAGGAAGTTCTGAGGTTTCAATTGGTTATGAATATGTCATAGAGCAAAGTAGGTGTACATAAGCAAGTATTTCCAAAAATGGAAGATGTGGGGAAAGCCACCTTGGTTGATTTACTAAATATGATAATATCTCAAAAAAAATAAAAGATAGGATGTTCTTATATTCTAGCTTATCAATATTGATAATTTGAGTTTCTAATTCATAAGAAACTATAGATTTTATACTTGGACATCACAAACATCAGATTTGAACCAAAGCTGCATTCAACAGACCATGAGGCAAACAAAAATTGATGTTTAGGGATCTTGTTTTAATATTTACTTTTAAATTAAGAAATTAATTAATGTATAATACTAAAATTTGAATTATAATATACAATTTGATACCAAACTTAGTGATATACATTCATAAAATAGTAGTTCAATAAAATTTTGAATTAAATCCACAAATGTAAGGACATGCTCTCTGATCCCTACCCATAGCAGTAAGTTAATAAAACATAGTATCATGAAAGAAAGTCATCATGGTTTTCACTGAAGAGAAATCTTGTTTTGCTAATATGTTAACTTGTTATCTTGATGATGGAAAAGGTGTAGACTTGGTGTACTTTGAGCCTTAGAAAATAAATCAATCCTCATGTTTGCATTTATTACACTCTACTAAATCATTGCCCAAATGGAAATGTTGCATCAATTATCTGTTAACTTTTTCCATGGATGTTTATTATGTGGATGATGACAAAAAAGTGTGGATTTAGTGTACTAAGATTTTTAAAAAGCTTTTAATGAGATGCTATACAGAAGATTCTAAGTTATAACAATCAGATCAGTATTGGGTTGGGGTGAGACTAGATATGTGAACTGAAGTGTGACTGAATGAAAGATAAAGGTTGATACCAACAAAGCCCAAAATAGACCTTTATTACTACTGGAATGCCCCAGAGGTAAGCACTTAATCATTTTTTATTATTAATAATATTGATAGGGAGATAGTTAGTAAATTATTCAAGTTTGCTAAAGGCATATTTACAAATTAAAAGACAAATGAGTAGTTATCTCTATACAGAAATCACTAGTAGGGAATCACTTGGAAAACTGTATACAGTTTTCTTCTCCATATCTAAGAAAGGATATCGACTTATATAAAAGGATTCAGAGGAGAGTGGCTAGGATGATTCTTGGGATGGGTTACTTTATAGGGATAAGTTAAAACCTCTTAACCTTTTTTTTTTGTATTCATAAAAAAAAATAGAAAGAGGTGTTCTTATTAAGTTTACAAGATTATTCAGGGAACAGATAGGCTCAAGGTCTTTGAATTTTTTGTACTATGCTATGAATATGTTAGAATGAGAACACAAGTTTAAGATTTTTTAAAAGACAGACTAAGCTTAAGCTAAGACAGCTTTATTTTCCTACCAGGGTGATTGACGTATGGAATGACTCAAAGTTAACAGTAGTGAAGGCCAGCATTTTACAGGAGTTTAAGAGGGGAATCAAATTTTCTAGAAAATAAAGGGTGGGTTTATATTTTTCTTTTTCTCAAAGGTGGTGTGCAAGGATAGCCTTGAAGAACCTTGTTGTACTTCACTTGTAACAAAAGTCAAGTTTGACTTGACTCTATAATAACAATATTTTGCTTTCTCTCATCCAACCTCTCTGCAATCCAGTTAACCTTTTTTCATCTTGGTGTGTCACTTTCACATGTCATAATCTTTTAGTATGTTAAACTTTATTATCAGCATTTGTCAATAAACTTGGCATGAAAACATAGTTTATAATTCAATTTTTTTAAATTATCAAAGTCTTACCACCTTAATTTAAAAAATTATATATATTTAAAAATTCTCAATCTTCATATTTTTGAAACATGGTTTGTTTGACGTCCAATTTCTCCACTTCAGAATTTTCTATCTTCAACAGTAGGCTACTGCTGTTTCTAACTAATTAGAAACCCAAACTATAAATAATTACAAGCAAGAATCTAAAATGTGAACCTCCTAACTTTTTGATTTACCAAGATATGAATAAGTTTGTCAAACCCACCAGAGAAGCCCAACTTTTGAGATTTTTTAACTTGAGATTTGTAAGATTTTTTAATTTGAGATTTGAAAGATTTTCTAATCAACTTAACACCTGAAGAATATGCTTATGACAAGAAGTTATTAATTTCCTATACTTAAAATATATTTCTGACAGATGCTTACCTACTCTCACATGTATAATTATTCTCATTCAGTGCTGCCCTCTATATGCAAAAAACTATTCACAACCCACAAGCCTTGAGCTCCCACAATCAATGTGGTTCAACTGTGTCTTGCATGTAAATCATCATGCGACAACCCTCCACCAATATGAGTGCAACACACCCTCCTAATGTGTGTGACTCCCTCTTTTTGATTCTACCAAACTATCACTTCAGGATTAGGTAGAAAAGACAATAATCAGTTTTAAGTAGGGAGGAGGGTTGGAGGTAAGTACCAGTAAGTACCCTCAAACTGTGCAGCCACATAACAACCAATCAACTGCCTCAACTTCATTAATCCAGCTGCAACATCCTCAATAATAAATGATGAAGAGTCTCAACATGTTGACAGCCTTAATGACCGTGGCAATTGATAGGCCTAAAGCCCAAATAACCAACTGGTAGCATTACAAAGCAGCCTAATGATCCAATAGGTCAGTGGTCAAAATTACCCCCTGTCCCGAAAAAGAAAAACTAGTAGCACACATCCCCACATTGCCTTAATACTGGTGCACATGAAAAAAATAATTCTGCACACTGACTGAAAAAAATTAGAGGGAACACATTGGTACTTGTCTCAAATATATTTTCAGTAGAGGAAAATAATAACTCCTGATACACTACATTACCTCAGCTCAAACGTATAACTAGAATCCCTCAATAAATAGGTGAAGAGACTGGTGCAAAGGATAGAAAATAAGTATCCTTCAAAACAATCCAAAGAGCACCAATGAAGTGTGTTCCCCATTGGAAGAGGAATACGTGGGAGATTATACAACTTCTGTACCAGATATGCTCTACACCCAGTGTGGAAATAGGTGTTACAAACATGGATGAAAAGTGGAAGGAGCACAACCAAATAGGAAGAGATAATCGGTTGCTTCAGATTCCAAATCACAATCTATTGGAAGCTCAATCCCATAGAAGAAAGACTGGAGAAGGACCATCTACAGACAGGAATGTGGAGAATTCTAAAATGGAAGTGTACCAAGGTGTAGAGTGGCTAGGGTGTGAAGAACCATACACAGCCAGTCAACTCCACTCCAAAACCAAGTATTATCAGGAATAGAACCTCCAGTCTGGAGTAGGAGGAGGGCCCACACCGTCTTCACCACAGGTTAAATAGAACAGAAGGATATACTACACAAACCAATCTACAAAACAGGCACATTTGTACAAATCCACAACCAGCCAAACACCTGGGAATCCAACATCCAAATGATGATAAGGAAAGATATGCCCATGTGGCAAGTCACATCAAACTGAAACTGGCACCCCATTATGCAACATCAGCTTCAGGCAGTGAAAAGCCCTGATGTGGAGCATGAGATGAAGAACCATTGCCCAGATCAACACCATCCTCCAGATACAACTGCACAGAAGCTGGAGACCAATGCCAACCTATGGGTCTCACTGCCTGGAAGTAGATCACCTCTAAAAATATATAGCAACCTCACCCACTGGATAGAACTGCAAAGAACCTGGACACAACATAAACCTTCAGGACCCACTGCACAGGCGTGGAGATCCAGAGGCAAACTGAGTGAGGAAGAGGTAACACAACCAACACATGAGGATTTATGTTGCTTGGTCCAGCTCTAATCCAAAATCACTAACTGGGAACAGACATCCAGGTGATGGTAGAATGAGGGATCCAAACTGAACAGGTGAACTGCAATGTAACAGATCTACTCCAAATCAACATCATCCTTCAGATGGGAACACACAAAGGTTGGAGTGCAATAGCAGCCTCTAGATCCCACCACATGGAAATATATTGCATCCATAAAATAGAAGCAACCTTACCCACCAGATAGAACCACATAGAAGCTGTGTGCAACATCAACCTCCAGGACTTACTGCACAGAAGTGGAGTGTATTTATTTGGAGACATGCACATCATCCCCTGAACAGAAGTTGGAGCTCATCTTCACCCTTCAGGTACTACTGCACGGATGTGGATCACATCTAGTAAATATAAGCAACCTCACCCTCTGGATAGAACCACACAGATGCTGGGTGCAATATTAGCCTCTGGGATCCACTGCACAGAGGTGGAGTGCATGATTGGAGGATCACACACCATCTACACTAGTAGAACACCACCACCTTATTCTCTAATGAATGGAAGCAAACACATTCAGGAGAACTCCTCCAAGGTCCACCACCCCCAGTGGTTCAGAAATGGAAAGTGGCAAGGACGCCATACTCCACTAGAAGAAAAGAATAAAATGCAGTGAGAGTCCGGAGGAATGCCAACAATGGAGACAGTTCAGCGGGTGACCACAAAAACCCTATATTGAAAAGCAGACCACCCCTGATTTATTAAATCAAAGGGATGGCAGTGCTGGGCAGCTATTCCCTTTTGCTTTACCCATGCAAGTCCATAGGTTAGTACAGTCTAGAATGGGAATATTAATGAAGCAAATATATTCCAAGGAAAAATATACTAGCGATCTTGTGGAACACCCCATTTCAACAGTGTGCATTATTGGCCATGAGTATATTGTATTTTATTATTTCATCTTGTGGATTTGAGATATAGGAAGCATATCTGGACAGACAACTCTTGCCACTAAGCAGGATCTCAATCCTAAATGGGACATACCCCTGGAGGGAAAAAGATATATAGCAAAGATAACTTACCCAGTCACAGCTGCACCAAAATTTGAAGGATAGCAACAGGCAGAAGACAGTACCCCGACAAGGAAGAAACAGCTATCCAATGACGGTAGTGGGAGATGAACATACGAGGAGTAAGCCATATGACTAACTGAAGAGTTTCCTCCAATGGATGATGAAGGTGAGACTACAAAAAAAAAAAAGGAAATGTGCCCAATCTTAAGTGAAGACACCTGGAACAGAATTCAGAAAGAAAAAGACAGGAAGGAAAAGAGCAATCAAATCAACTGATGATCCCAAATTATAAGGGTAATAGAAGAAAGGTCACATACAGATGAACAATGACAGGGAATGAATAGGTGGAAACGAGAACCCCTATAGGAGGCTTGTGGTAATAGAGCAATGAAGTGCACATACTGCACATAGAAGTCTATCTGGAGCAGACCATGAATAAAGGTGGGAAGGGGATGAAAGAGAAAATGGTAAGAGGGAAGAATGACCCTTATGAGCCACTGAAGCTTTGAGGAGGAACCCCACATGAAGAGAAGGTCAATAATTCTGGAAGGAACATTAATGGAACTGGTTAGTCCTGTTCTGACTGAGAAAATCCACTGCCAGGGTCTGAAGATGATGAACTGGAGACCAAAGAAAGAGGTAACTTGGTGTTGGAGTCAAGTGGCAAAAGCATCCAGATGAGGAGTATCCCACTGACTGCTTAGCCACCTGAGGGTTGAGAAACCACTCTGTGGGATAAACCTGGTTGGGTTTTGAAAAACAATCCACCACAAGGTGAAAAGCATTTGGAACATGACACACAAGGAGATTTATCAACAGCATATGGGCCCAATAAAGGAGATCCAATATTCAATCATAAAGGGAACAGTAACGGGTGCCTCCATAGCAATTGAAATAGACCACAATGGTGGAATTGTCATAATGGAGCATGATATGTTGGTACTGTAACAGTGGAAGAAAATGAACCAAAGCAACTCATACTGCCATGAGCTCTAAGATGTTGAAATGTTAAGACATTACAATGTGAGATTATTTTCCAGACTAACATTCCCCAACCTTGGATAGTAGCGGCTGTGATTTGATGTAAATCTGGACAAGGTGGAGGAAGCTTTGTACTGTTCTTGTTCTGGAAGGGAAGGAGGAAAGGTAATTGGGGAGTCCAAGGGATGTTGAGCAAGATTCCATGGGCCGTGCAGAGAACTGTGAAGAGAAAGCATATGTACCCAACCCAACAGAATAAGGGCTATAGAAGCCCAAGTCCTCGAATCCAACAGAACTTTTTGTGCAGAAACCAAGAAATCACTAAATGCATGAAGAACTGAAAGCATTAGCAAATGCAGAAGTGGAAAAGGGTGGGTCCAAATGAGGGGGTGTTGAAAAACACACCCAAGTTGATGAGATAGTGGGTAAGCAAAAGAAAACTTCACCAAGCATAGAATCCAACCAACACAAGCTGCTACTGTCAGCAGCAGATGTGTGTGTGGTGAGAAGACTCCAGTTTGGAATGAGCTAACAGGAGCCAGTCATCCATGTAGTGGTGTAAACACAACCCTAGAGCATGCAGAAGTTGGGTAAAACTGTGACTACCCAATAAAATACATATAATGCTGAGGCAAGCCCAAAAGACCAGGCATGAAACTGATACACAACCTCATAGTGGACAAACCGAAGATAGCATCTGGACTGATGAGAAATATGAATATTGAGATAGGCAATCAAGACGTCTACCTTGGTCATCCATATTCCTGGAGAGAAAAAACCCTTGAGTGTGATAAAGGACTCCATGGAAAATTGGGGATGAACCAGAAATTGGTTGAGGCAGAACAGATGGATCACAGGCCAAAAACCCTGGAGCAAAATCCTGTAAGAGGTTGGCTGACAGGCTTGATAGCTTTCTGTGATAGAGGGTCAGCACAACCTTGGATATACTCAGACAGGGAGCTGGATTCTGAGTTAATGGGAAAAAAATCAGTACAGGAGACAAATGTGGAGGGGAAAGGAAAAGGATGAAAAATCCTTCTGACAAAATTTGGATCACCCAAGAATCAGTAATGAATAACAACCACAGGGAAACACAATTGGCCAAACATGCCCCCACCAGACCAGAAACCATCTGAAAGTCACTGGAACTGCTGGTAACAATAAACCAGACTTCGAGACACATAACAAAACTTTACACCCATAGTGGTAGGAACTGGTAAAGGATGGGAGAATGCAGGACAAGAAACAGTTATGGGAGAGGTCATGATATCAGAAGAGAAAAATAAGTAATCAAAGAGAAAATGGTCAAATTTGAACTCATAAAGGCCACACATAATTCCAAAGACTCTGGAAAATCTCCAAAAACAAACCAATAGAAAAGAGGGGCCATCCAGAAGTCATGAAGATAAGAGGGAGGTAGATGAACCTGTGAAAAGACAGCATCCTTCAAATACAATCCCAGCAGCAACAAAACCAAGTGTGAAGGGATAGAGCCAAAAGAGGACAATAGCACCAAGGAGGAAGAAGGAGGGGATTGTTGGAATGCCTCAGAAAGGAGGTGTATGTTGGACAAGTACTACAGAAGAACTGTATGGGTAAGACGAAGGTGGAAAAATGGAAATACATAGCATTCTAAGGGACAGCCCCCGATTGACTCCAACTACTGGAAGTAAGAAAGGATTGATCAGCTTGCTAATGAGCCAGAGCATAAAGATCAGAAGTCCATGGAAGATGAGGCATGCTAGCACCTGTCCTTAACTGGGAAATAAAATGCTCAGCATAAACCCTGAAGTCAAGGGAAGGAAGAAAACAATGGACCCTAATGACAGGTGTCATGTAAAAAAGAGGAGGGAAAGTATCATATGAAAATGGTGAAAACAAGGAAATGGAATACACCTGACTAAGCATATCCAAAAAGGCAGAGTTAGGCCTAGGAGATGCATGGGAAGGCATGACATGGTTAGGAGGAGGAAAAAAAAACTGTCAAAATCCTCCTTGCCAGGAACAGGTTTGGACAATACAGGAGGAACCAGAAAATTGCTGGGAGAAAGAAAACGCCTCAAATAATGATCAATCTCCTGAAGAATGATAGACAAAAAATTCTCAGTCTAGACCCCCAGACCAGAAGCCAGTAATGGCACTCAAAGTAGTAGTAATAATATCAGAAGTTGTTGAACACAAAAGTGAAATTGAGAAAAATAAAATAAAATCAATGAAAAGGGTAAGTTATCATGGCAAACTGATACAGAAAAAACTAACTGCAGCAAAGAAATAAATCAAGTAAATCACTACTTTTCAAAAAAAAAAATTAAATGAAAACGTGAAAAGAGCACAATTGAAAAACATCTGCACTCAATTACTGCCTAACAAGAAGTGATAGTTTGGTAGAATTGAACAAAGGGAGTCGCATGCATCAAGAGGGTGTGTCGCACTCCTATTGGTGGAGGGTTGTCACATGATGATTTAAATGCGAGATGCAGTTGATCTGTGTTGACCATCAGGTACATGGGAATTCAAGGCTTATGGAATGCGAAAACAAATTTTGCATATAGAGGGCAGTGCTAAACAAGAATAGCTATACATACGAGAGGAGGGAAAATGAAGTTTTTGTGTATATGAAGCTTACAACCAGTGGCCTATACAATGAAAGTATATCCTCTTTAGACTTATATTTAATATTTTTGGAAATACAACCTAATTATAGAAACAATACGGGACTGATCAACCAAAATATCAAATTCCTTATCTTACATAACACTACTAACATTACTCCCATTAAAATGATAAACCTAGCATCTTGAGATGACCTTTGGACAGGTTAACTGTTCCTGCAGTGAACACAACACCTATAAACACCTGTATTTCCATGTAACCATTAGTTTTGTATTATCATCATTTATGTACAATGAAGGACATTAAAATATAAGTACAAGCTTTCATTTTACATGTATTAAATATGGATTTCAGTTTAAGAGCTGTTGCTGTTGAAACTGTTTCTATTGTTGGATCTGTCCTTCCGGTTTACTTAATGATAAACAAATTTTTATTTCTTTAAGTTCCACAATTACTGTAACCAATATAAACTGAATGGCTCAATTTTACAGATACACTTCATCTGAATATAAATTCCTCTTACTTGCTAATTTCACATCTACATTTCTTTGTAAGAACACAACTTGATGTTCGCAGCACTGAACTGATTAACTGACAGAAAGTAACATAAAATATAACTAAATCATCCATGATTACTATTTAACTTACTAACACAATCAATAATCCAATCTAGCCTAACTTGTTTTTTTAGTCCCTCAAACTGTTTCCTAGCCTTTCTAGGAGCTTTTAGTCATTAAATGACATGTCTATCATGTCACATATGGTTTCTCCCAACCAGAGGGCAATATAAATTTCTAAAAACATCTAGAATAAAAATACTGCCTATAACAATTGAACAATCTACCTAGTAGTAGTAAGCTTGTTCTGAGAGTTAAACCAAATCCCAATGCAGTTGCAGTATCCTACTATATACTGCCAGAAATCTTCAATAAAAAAGCAAAACAGCCAATTGGTCCGATAGCCCTTATTATTATTATTACAAGATGAAAAATATGTATGTTTCCCTTACACTATAGCTCTCATTGCCTGTGAAACTAACTCAATTCAGAAAGCCCAAGGAAACAAGCAGAATGTAGAAAGTTTCCAGCCAAGACCTCATGCCTAATTACTCCACATTGAATATGCATAATAAAATACAGCTTCTTAACAGTTACAGTATTTCCTTACAGGTTTCGTATTTCTTAAGGGTTATGGATCTTAGTCTGCATTATATTTACAGTTTTCGCTTACTTTCAAATTCACTTATAATGAAAAAACCTTAATCCTATAATAAATTGTTTCACACATGGAAAAATTAGATTCTTGAGATTGTTAGTTTTTCATGACAGTTCTTAACAGTTTTGACACAGATTTTATCTTCTTCACTCTTTATCAATCCTGATAAAATAGAATAGATATACATATATATTTCAAACATAGATTTCTGTAAAGTGTACTCAACTAAATGGTTTATTTAGAAAACATTTTCATTTTAACCTGATTGAACAGGATGGCAGCAGTGTACAATTCAGTAATATTAAAGCAAACAAAACATCCCAAAGAGCTTTAGATTTTAACTTGAAATTTTGAACTGGTGTGTCTGAAGTTGGATTATCAATGTAATGAATGCTTCTTTTTTTTTTTGTAGTTTAGCACAAACTGAGTGACAAAGCTAGTATTGAATGATTCTTTGAAAATTTTCTTGGTCAGTCAAACATAAATTTTTCTAAACATTTTCATGTATGTTAGTTAACTGTAAATTTAATTTAAGAAGCACTGGACACACATTTTAATGTAGAAGAGTACCATGTAACATTAATTAAGTAGATTGACACATTAACAAATAACACTGTACCTGTACAGTTCAAAATCAAATTTTAAATGTTTACTTCCTAGAGTGCTGATACTAATAGTAATAATATTAATATCATTGTTTTAATGTTTACGCTACAGTTATGGTAGTTACTCACCCACATTCAGTTTCTAAAGTTTTAACAACATGATCAGGTAACTGTAATAAGAGAACTAGTTTTTGCAACATCTTCGAACCTGTAACATTTTCTGTTTCATTTTCAAAAAGGCTTTCACACCAACGTTCATAAGAACGTTTTACACTAACTGGATTAGATATCCACGCACGTTTGTCGGGTTCATGGACACTTTCCATTCCTGCAAGTAACCTTAACAACACTTAGTTTAAATACAAGTTTTGCAGTCCTCTTACTTCAGCGTTGTGCTGCGAAATCTCATCCTTGTCCAAATCCATCGGGAGAGTAGATATGTGCATACGTGTGACGTACGCGAAATAACCATCCAAATTTTATCCGTCAGGCTAATATCCTAGTTGTAAATTGCGTGTCTTAAACTAGGTATTTTAGGTAATATTGATGCTATATTTTTTTTTCGTTAGTATAGAAAATTAGAATCGTTTATTTCCTTTTGTGAAGGTAATTTTGTATGGGTACTTGTTTTAATGCATAAATACTATTGGTTATGTCGTTCAATATCAACTGACAAACGCACATCATGCGGGTCACAGAGTTAGTATTAACTGTGAGTTTGTTTTTGTGGAAAACATTCACTAAAATTCTACAACATTAGTTCGAAGTAACTATTTCAGAAAGGATTTTATGCTTAAGACAAACAGTAACCCACAGTTGTCTACTTCGTGAGCTTGAGAGAGCGTCAGAGAGGTTAGAAGACACCACTCTCCTATTTCGATTAAGCTACTTTAGAGGGACCTTCTGTAAATCTCCGCGCGTGGAAGTTGACGAATATATGGCTCCTCCAGAAATATTGAACTCTAAAAGGGAAAAACATAAAATGATTACACTCTTTGTGGGTCTCTTCTTTACTCTGGAAGTGAGTCTCAATTTAAATCTTTCAAGACGTAATCGTATTTTGGACATTTAAGATTCTGAGAAAGACCTCATAACATTTTCTTCTCGCAGTGAAAGTTCGGGGTCTCAGGCTCGTAGCTTCGCGGGTTTTAAGTAATAATCACCACTCGGGGTAAGTTTCCAAATACGCATCACTCCGCTATTACTTTGAAAAAAACTTAAACCTAGGGCGTCGCGGGTCTTAATGCTTGTTACACCCATCGCGATTAACTTGCAAAGACGCACCACTTGGCTTTTAAAGACAAACTTTTGACATGGATTGATGGAAACTAGCGGTTATATCTTAAACAGTATATTATTATTTAAATGATTTTATTTGGATTCTAATTGTTACCAAGTAAAAAGTGTATTTTAACACGTTCACTACCATGTGCCCCACCACTTGGTCACAACCAACTTTTACTTTTTTATTTATGGACCACCGCGTAACACATTGGTGGTGTCACATATCACAACACAAAAGTGGCTTCAATGAGCTAATTAAAGGTAGTATAGTTACCCATATTAATATTCGACACCTAGGTTAAGTAAAAAAAAAAAAAAAAGAGTGTGGTTGACAATAGGGTAGGAGTTATTAATACTACTAGTGGCAGCGAATGTGTTAAGACTTAAGTGAATAAACTGTAAGAGTCGTTATAATCAAGATTGAATTGTGTCTTAAGAATTTCACCTGATACAATATATTGTTAATGTTACGACAGCGGAAGTCACGTGTTTCTTGTGACACGTAATGCGTTCTAGAAAGATCGGGGAACATCACGAATAATCCAGTATTTATAATGGCTGGAGACGGCTTGAATGGGTAATGAAGAACAATTTTAATATAACACCAAATGTACAACGTTTCGACAAGGTTTTGTCATCATCAGGTACCTTCTAATTATGGTAGGTACAACGGTATGCAGCAAAAAATACTTGAAAAAACAAATTTGCAAGATTCATTCCATGCGCTA
>NW_013669245.1:114405-116665 GCF_000517525.1 Limulus polyphemus
ATAACACACGCTATAAATCACAGTGATTCACACACTTTACTTACCGTGCCTACTGTTCTCTTGACTCAATTATCTATCTCTGCTGTCGCGCTGGATTTTCTCGTCAGGCTTATATACTAAAAAGAGGGCGTCTCGATCAGACTAGAGTTGCCGGGCAAATTTATGATCCTTTGAGAAACTCCAGCGGGCATGCTCCCAGCGTCGCGTGACTTCCGCTGTCATAACAATATTATAAACTAATACACCTTTCATTTTTCAGAGGTAGACTAGTACTATTACTATTAGTACTAGTAGAATACATAAGAGATGGAATTTCGAGGTTGGCTAAAACACATTACACCTGCACAATTTGGCCAGTTTCCTACTAAATACACTCATTTAAACTACTTTCAAAACCGTAAGTCTTTATAAAGATTGAATTGTGTATTTAGAAGTTCAGCTAACACGACAGATAGACTGATATAAATCATCGATCATCAGACTTCGACTGTTAGAAGTAGTTTACATAGAGAGATGGAATTTGGATGGTGGCTAGATCACATTATACCTGCACAATTCGGCCAGTTTCCTATTAAGTATACTTAATAAACTAATTTCAAAACTGTAAGATTATTTATAAAGAGTGAATTATGTATTGAGTGGTTCTACTCACACGACAAATAAACCAATACATGTTGAAACTGTCAAAGAAAGGCTATAAGCTGGGGCATTCATGGAAAGGCTCATACGAAATTGTTGAGATTAAAAACAAAGGGACCATAAAACTGAGGTACTTGGGGAGTGGAATATTATGGAAGAACAGTATTATAGTCAAGCAATTAAAACCATACTTGAATGTGGTAATTGTTGTTGTTTTTCCACAAACACAATATGTTGAATAATTATGTAATTGTAAATGTAATTTCTTACTTTGTAACAATTTATGAAAGTAGAGAAGGTAATATGTCAACCACACTACAGTTTATTCAGTGCTAGATACCTCTGTAGCAATCCCAGGACTCGTATCATTTAACTTATTTGAATTAACTTTAATTAGCATTTGATGGGTCATATGAATTACAATAAAATGCCTTGTTGAAATTTGTACTGGTTCATACACAGAGGAATAAAAGGTTAAAATTCATTAATAGACATTTAGAAAGGAGGTAATGGTATAGGTAAGAAAAAATACGATAAATAAGAAAAAAAGAGAAAAATACCAATGAAAATTGAAGCTGAAATAACTGCCATAACCAGAGATCTTAGAAATTAACAATAATAGGAAAAAAAATTAACCGATGGAAGTGGTCCAATTACACAAAGATAATAATACTGTATGTGCTGAAATGGTAAGATTTGGCGCACATGCAAAATGCCGAAAATACCAAAATGTAAATTATGTATTAATAAACAACTCATAAATAAAAAATTATCTAAGAACTAAATAAGCAAATAAAAGAAGCTTTTTGATACTGTCTGATCTCTGAATTATAACATATACTGTTGTAGATACAATGTTTTTGGGCAATGGCTTTCTTCAGGTATATCTAGCTGAACAGAAAATCCGTAACGAAAAGTTCTAAATCGAAGATCGCGTGAAAATATAACAAATAAACGTGTATAATAATGTTTACAAACGCTTGAAACAAGGATGTATCCAGAGTAAAGTTCCAAAACACGGTACGGAGGAAGGAAGATACCTTAGTGAACTTTGTGGAAGACTTAGAAAGGCTTGCCAAATAATTTTATTTGGGTGTTTTTTCTTAAATGATGAATACGTTGGCATATGACCAATTTATAGATATTAAAAGAAAAAGATACGATAACTAGGTTGAAACAAATGAAATGTGCATCTTTAAAGTAAGCTCTTCATTTGCTTTATCCAACAGGTTTGGAATGATACATCAGAAGGAAGTATCCAAGCATTTGTAAATATTGTTATACACGTTTATTTGATATATTGTCACACGATCTTCGATTTAGAACTTTTTCCTTTACGCATTTACTGCATTGCCTGAAACGCTGTATCTACAACAGTATATGTATGATATTGTTGCGTCAGCGAGTCACGTGACTACTGTGACGCAACGTTTCTAGAACTATCATGTATTTTGGCGAATGCTCTAGTAATTACTAGATGGAGGGTAGACTCGTATATAAAAGAGAGGAAGGTAATGTGTGGATAGATAGTGAGTAATTGAACTGCAGTCACAGGGTATTGTTGAAGTTAACGTTCGTTCGTTACAGTGTTGTTTTAGCGCGAGTATTGAGATTAAGTGTA
>NW_013669246.1:0-2372 GCF_000517525.1 Limulus polyphemus
ACATACACAGACAAATATACAATCCATTTGAGGTTATATACACAGACAAATATACAATCCATTTGAGGTTATATACACAGACAAATATAAAATCCATTTGATGATATATATACACAGACAAATATACAATCCATTTGAGGTTATATACACAGAGACAAATATAAAATCCACTTGATGATATATATACACAGACAAATATACAATTCATTTGAGGTTATATACACAGACAAATATACAATCCATTTGAGGTTATATACACAGAGACAAATATAAAATCCACTTGATGATATATATACACAGACATATATATAATCCATTTGAGGTTATATACACAGACAAATATAAAATCCATTTGAGGTTATATACACAGACAAATATACAATCCATTTGAGGTTATATACACAGACAAATATAAAATCCATTTGAGGTTATATACACAGATACAAATATAAAATCCTCAAGTGTCACTCTTAACGATACAGTTGCTACCTATTTAAAACTTTCTTCATCGTGAAACTCTGATTAAATCATCTATAAAAAAGCAGGTAACTTTGTTTTTACCTGTGTGTTTCATAGGCACTAAGATTTCTAATGGACTATTTGCAGGGATAGAACCTTCCACTAAAGAACGAAATCGGTCAATAACACATGGTGTGACACGTGTGAAAGAAATAGATCAATGTGAACAGAAGTTACTGATAAAAGTAACGTCACGTTTTAGTAGTTACCTTGTAACAAATATGTTTCTTTCATCGTGTATTTTTGTAAGTTACATAATTCTGGGGGTCGTACATTAATCAAGACATTAGTAAAAATGTTTAATTACCTACTTGCACTTTTGTTAGTTACATAATTGTGGGGGTCGTACATGAATCACTGTTTCAATAAAAACGTTTAATTACGTATTTGCACTTTTGTTAGTTACATAATTGTGGGGGTCGTACATGAATCACTGTATTACTAAAAACGATTATAAGAAACCAGAACAAAACAAGTCAATAAAACTTGTAGTATATCTTGAGTTTCCAAGTGATGGATAAATACCTTGTATTCACCTCAAGCTCTGGCTTTGTTACCGTGTAAAATATTATTTGTTTGGTTTAAGGGCAAAGCCACTTTAGGCTATCTACTGTGTTCACCGCGGGGAATCGAACTCTGGGGCGTGAAAAATATTCATAATGTTATCGACAAGATTATGCACTCTCTTCAGTTCGCCTGGATTGAGGTTGAAACTTCAATCCAAAGGAACGTCACTTAACACTTTGTTCACTTAATTGAATAATTAAAGTTCTTTAAACAGGGTCACTGATGAGGAGTGGAATTCTCCGAAACTAGTCTGGCTCATAGGCACACATCCCAATGAAAGAATAGACCATTCCAAGCTTTAACCTGTTGTTAAACTTTGTTCACTGTTCGACTTACGTGACTGACATATTACTAGTAATACCCTTATATAGTCACTAAACATTCCGCATGGTGGCGCTACGCAGTTTACTTTTTGATAACTGTTTTACTTTTGCATTGTTTAAGTTTAAACCTTTTACGTATTTATTTATCATGTAAATAACTATAAATAATTATATTGATCATATTGATTAACTATATGTTATTACTATGGATTTTTGTTTTCAGTCGGGGATTGTTAGAACTCCACAAAAGCGGAGGGATTGAGAATCTGGGAATTGTGAAGTGGGACATGGCCCTCTGTCTACTAGCTGTGTACCTCATTTGTTACTTCAGCCTATGGAAGGGAATCTCAACCTCGGGAAAGGTAAAATAACTCATTATCTTATTGACAGGTTATTTTACTAGTGTCACGGTCACGTTAGCTGTAACTTATTATCTTATTGGCAGGTTATTTTACTAGTGTCACGGTCACGTTATCTGTAATCTATTATCTTATTGACAGGGTATTTTACTAGTGTCACGGTCACGTTAGCTGTAATCTATGGTCTTATTGACAGGATATTTTACTAGTGTCACGGTCACGTTAGGTGTAATCTATGATCTTATTGACAGGATATTTTACTAGTGTCACGGTCACATTAGGTGTAATCTATGATCTTATTGACAGGTTATTTTACTAGTGTCACGGTCACATTAGGTGTAATCTATGATCTTATTGACAGGGTATTTTACTAGTGTCACGGTCACATTAGGTGTAATCTATTATCTTATTGACAGGATATTTTACTAGTGTCACGGTCACATTAGCTGTAATCTATTATCTTATTGACAGGGTATTTTACTAGTGTCACGGTCACGTTAGCTGTAAGTTATAATCTTATTGACAGGATATTTTACTAGTGTCACGGTCACGTTAGCTGTAAGTTATAATCTTATTGACAGGATATTTTACTAGTGTCACGGTG
>NW_013669246.1:2862-6975 GCF_000517525.1 Limulus polyphemus
GAAGGAAAATGTTTGTGATATTCAACTATGATCCAAGTACAAGCTACAAGAAGGAAAATGTTTGTGATATTCAACTATGATCCAAGTACAAGCTACAACGAGGAAAATGTTTGTGATATTCAACTATGATCCAAGTACAAGCTACAACGAGGAAAATGTTTGCGATATTCAACTATGATCCAAGTACAAGCTACAACGAGAAGATGTTTGTGACATTCAACTATGATTCAAGTACAATCTACAACAAGGAAACTCTATAAACTGGGTTTCGATACCCGTTGTGGGCAGAGCACAGATAGACCATTGTGTAACTTTGTGCTTAATAAGAAACAACAACATTGTATATTGTGTCTACATTTATTTCATGTTTGCCAAAATTAAAGAGCAGAACAACACTTAATACGTATATCTATGGAGAGAAATGATGGTTGAAGTTGTAATAGTATGGTTTCAATAAATGATGGTTGAAGTTGTAATAGTATGGTTTCAGTCACTTTTCATCAAATTTGGACAAGTGTTTTCCATTTGTACTCGCTCCGCTGGACAAGTAATTTTTTTTAATTTTTCGCATCCTGAAACTGGTTGGCCTAGTTAAAAACAAACAGACCATAATACCGAACAAGCAGTTAGTTGTTGTTGTTTGTTATTAAGCACAAAGGGCTATCTGTGCTCTGCTCACCACGGGTATCGAAATCCGGTTTCTAGCAGTATAATTCCGCAGACATACCGCTGTGCGGCACGAGCAGTTAAGACTTGAAGAGTTTGTGGAACGTGAAGCAAGCCTGTAGACACTTTTCTTGTTTTAACTATTCAGTCCTGTACCGTTAACACAAATACTAGGCATTACACGAAAAAGAATTTTGACTATGTGTATATTACCCCAGTATTAGATTATTCACAATTAGCTGCCCATTTTTGAGTCGTTAGAAAATAACTATGTAAATAACCAACCTTTTGACCACGTAAATGTTGGGGGGGGGGAGGAGAAAGAGATTACATTAATTACATTACCGACCGTCGCCTCTGTCTCGAAACCTTGTTGTCGACCTTTATCCAGAGAACTAACAGATGGAAAACTCGTTACGTTGTAACCAAACCATTCAAGGCTACATACATCTAACTACTCTTATCATCCTCGTCTCTCAAACTGTTCCTCTTAACATGCTGATCGATAGAATGAACAATAAAACCTAGACAGTGTAGCGTAGACCTGGTTACGTTGCAATACCTGCTCGTTCCCAGAACAGTAAAGAAAGATTTGGATTAATATAGTTTGAGGCTGTGAATAAAGTTGAAATTTAAAGTAACTAGGGTATGTTTATATATATTTTTGTTGCGCGTAATAATACATGTAGGGATTTTATGGTAAAAGTATATAGATAAGCAAAATACCTTAAAACAACGTTGTGTACTATAGGCAGTGTTCCCCGATAGCTTGGAGGTAACTTTACGGACTTATAACGGTGAAACGGAGGTTCGATTCCTCGCGGTGCGTAGAGCGCAGATAGTCCAGCTATGTGCTAAAATATTAACGTACTCTACGTTGTAAGAAATATTTCTATCTTTTTAAAGCTTTTGCAGTAAAGGCATCGGGAATTTTGTTTGTAAACAGACGTTTTGGTTCACACGACATCGACTTTTGTTCGAAAGTGAGTTAACTTTATAGGTCAGAACCAAAAAATTTGTTTGTTTTGAATTTCGCGCAAAGCTACACGAGGGCTATCTGCGCTAACCGTCCCTGATTTAGCAGTGTAAGACTAGAGGTAAGGCAACTAGTCATCACCACCCACCGCTAACTCTTGGGCTACTCTTTTACTAACGAATAGTGGAATTTACCGTCACTTTATAACGCCCCCACGGCTGAAAGGGCGAATATGTTTGGTGTGACGGGGATTCGAACCCGCGACCTGCAGATTGCGAGTCGAGCGCCCTAACCACCTGGCCATGCCGGGCCGTATATAAAGAAATAAATTAAAGAAAACATATTCTCTGTGAGACTACAAAACAGCATACATAAAAAAAAGGGTTAGTTAAGTTGTAAAAACTACATTTATTCATTTTAGTACTACTTATCATATTTTTCTTGTTGTTGTTATTGTTAAGCACATAGCTCCACAATGAGCTAGCTGTGCTGTGCCCATCAGGGGTATCGATACCCGGTTTTAACTTACAAGCCTTCAGACTTTCCGCTGAGCCACTGGTGTACACTGTGATTTTATTCTCACAAACGCTCAGCTTTATATACAAACAAGTTTCCTATCACAACTTACCTATTCCTAAAGAGAAAAAGAACAACGATAAAATTTTCTGCATGAAATTAAAAATAAATAAATAAAAAAAACAAGGTTCCTATCACAAAAGTGATTTATTAGGGTTCCGAATACAACGGCCCGGCATGGCCAGGTGGTTAGTGCGCTCGACTCACAATCTGTGTGTCGCGGGTTCGAATCCCCGTCCCACCAAACACCCTTTCAGCCGTGGGAGCGTTATAAAGTGACGGTCAATCCCACTATTCGTTAGTAAAAGAGTAGCCCAAGAGTTGGTAGTGTGTGGTGATGACTAGCTGTCTTCCCTCTTATCTTACACTGCAAAATTAGGGACGGCTGGCGCAGATGGCCCTCGTGTAGGTTTGCGCGAGATCCGTAACAAACAAACAAACTGAATACCAAGGTACGTCGGCAGAGGAAACTGGCTGAAGCAGGGTTAAATATAAACTTCCTGACTAAACTATCTGATGGGCTAGAGATAAAGAAACAACAAAATACAGGTAGACTAAAAATGGAAGATGACCAATAAATAAATATCAATAGTTGCTACATAAATGTCACGGACGAACTTAATACATAAGTATACATGTATACATCAGAAAACAAGGACAATGGGCTATTTGTGCTTTGCCCACCACGGGTATCGAAACCCGGTTTTTAGCGTTGTAAGTCCGCAGACATACTGCTGTGCCACTGGGAAGCTTTTATATGTATATATAATGAACTATAATAACTCATTGTTTTACTTTCATTTGAAAAACAAAAATCAAGTTGAGGAGCATTTTTCGATTAACTTTAAATTATTAATCTATCGAGTTCAAGATGGGTATAAAAGTAGGCTTACATTTAGGTATACATTCACAAGATGGGTATAAAAGTAGGCTTATATTTAGGTTTACATTCACAAGATGGGTATAAAAGTAGGCTTACATTTAGGTTTACATTCACAAGATGGGTATAAAAGTAGGCTTACATTTAGGTTTACATTCACAAGATGTGTATAGAAGTAGGCTTACATTTAGGTTTACATTCACAAGATGGGTATAAAAGTAGGCTTACATTTAGGTTTACATTCACAAGATGGGTATAAAAGTAGGCTTATATTTAGGTTTACATTCACAAGATAGGTCTAACAGTAGGCTTATATTTAGGTTTACATTCACAAGATAAGTCTAACAGTAAGCTTATATTTAGGTTTACATTCACAAGATAGGTCTAACAGTAAGCTTATATTTAAGTTTACATTCACAAGATAGGTCTAACAGTAAGCTTATATTTAGGTTTACATTCACAAGATAGGTCTAACAGTAAGCTTATATTTAGGTTTACATTCACAAGATAGGTCTAACGGTAAGCTTACATTTATGCCTACATGCATATTAGTATAAAAACATCAATTTAGTAAAATCCACTTATCTTTAATTTTTTAATGTAGTAAAAATTTAATTTTGAGTGTGAACTTTCTTAAAACCAGTAGTAGTATTGTAATAATTATAGTTAAAAATGTGTGAATAATCTAACAGAGTGTGATAAATACTGCGAAAGCAAAAATGAAACTTTCATAAATGTTCGTAATAATTCAGTGAGGTGTGAAAACTTGGATATGATTGTAAGTGGTAATTTAATTTCTTTAGTAGAAACAGTTGATAATAGTGAAGGCAAGTCTGTTTCCTTTTAACAACTTAGATGATCCAGGTGACTGAGTTTTGCACATTAAACGATAATGCATTGTTAGTCAATAGGCCCGATTCACATTTTAAGTGGTCCCGGCATGGCCAGGTGGATAAGGCGCTCGACTCGCAATCTGAGGGTCGCGGGTTCGAATACCCGTCCCACCAAACATGCT
>NW_013669246.1:7975-10865 GCF_000517525.1 Limulus polyphemus
CTAGCGCAGATAGCCCTCGTGTAGCTTTGCGCGAAATTCAAAAAACAAAACAAACAAACACATTTTAAGAGAAAATGGTAGCTTTCCTATATATGATAAAATAAAAGGACATTTCAGTTAATTTCATTATAAACGTATTGAAAGTAATGGTGAGAAGCATTTTCGACGTTGATTGGTGTATTCTCAAGGTAAGTTCTGTATATTTGGCTGTTTATTGGTTGCTGTTTATTTTCAAAATTACACACAGGGATTACCCTTGTTTTTGAAGGGAAATCACATGAAAATAATACATAACGTCAAGAATGTGTGATATAATGGCCAGACTTTCACTAAAAAAGTTGGAATACAAGTGATAAACTCGAATAAAACGAGAGAAACAACGGTGGAGAAATAATTTAGTGCAGTTTTTGTCATTAGGTTTTTGTGGCACTCAGTAACACAATATGAATGAGCTGTAAAAATTGTGACAATTTACTTGGATATCTTAAATTATTGGCTAATTTTGATCCAGTCATATACAAGAACATTTAGGTCGTGTCATGAGGAATACAATACAAACTCACGACCTCATTAAGACCATCCAAAACGAATTAATTAATTTAATGGTTAAACAGGTGAAAGGTAAGATCTTAGAGAAAGTGAGGGATGCGAAATATTGCGGACTATAAAAGAGACGAGAATCTTATTGAACATATTGATAATGCGCCATGTTAAATGTAATACTGGGGGGAAATGGAAGAGCATTTTATTGTTTTTCTGCCAGAAACAATAGGAATAGGTCCATCTAGAATCATTTTGGCAGAAATAGAAAACCTTGGCATCCAAGACTGTCGTGAAAAAGGATATGATAATGATGCAAATATGCGTGGTCAAAAAAAAATGGTGTAAAAGCAAGAATACTTCAAATCAATCCACGAGCTTTCTTCTTTCCCTGTGGTTGTCATAGATGGAATTTGACCTTGGAGTATGTTGCTTCATCTTGTACAATGTCTGAATATTTTTTGGTTTACTTCAAAAGCTTTATACCTTATTTTCAGCGTCTTCAACCGATGGCATGTATTAAAAGAAAAAGTAAATATCGCCCTAAAACCACTTTCAGAAACTAGATGGGAGTGCCACATAGACAGATAGTTTGAAAGCTGTTCGATATCAACTCGAAGCGATCTTTGCTGGAACTGTAAGGGCGATCCTAAACTTGTGAGTGAACGCCATTCTCGGTAATATGATTATGTCCTTGATTTTTTAGTATCTCTGTTTATATGGTCTGATCTTTTAATAAACGTAAATACTATTAGTAAGTTATGGCAGAGTAATAACCTGTATTTGGACAGCAGTGTAAAGCGCATAAAAATATATATTTTTTTCTAAATGAATTGGTAAATATAAATCAACAGGCTTTGAGTCGGCAATTTCAACTGCCAACAATTTGGCGGAAAGTTGAGATATGGAAAAAAGATTTAAAAAAAAAATGGCGACAGCGAATAAAGTGAAAAAATGTTTAATCGTGGAAGTGAGGACGAATATAGTAGCCCCCAGTGGCACAGCGGTATGTTTGCGGACTTATAACGCTAGGAACCGGGTTTCGATACCCGTGGTGGGCAGAGTACAAATAGCCCATTGTGTAGCTTTATGCTCAACTACAAACAAACAAACGAATATAGTAATAATCTAAATATATTTGGTTGTTTTGAAATTCGCGCAAAGTTACACGAGGGCTATCTGCGCTAGCCGTCCCTAATTTAGCAGTGTAATACCAGAGGGAAGGCAGCTAGTCATCACCACCCACAGCCAACTCTTGGGCTACTCTTTTACCAACGAATAGTGGGATTGACCGTCACATTATAACGCCCCCACGGCTGAAAGGGCGAACATGTTTGGTGTGGCAGGGATTCGAACCCGCAACCCACAGATTGCGAGTCGAGCGCCCTAACCACCTGGCCATGTGATCTAAATAAGCATTCAAGATTCATTACACTAATGTTATCATTGATACAATTTTTATAAGTACTAAAACCAGTTTTGTGGCTCTTAATAACCATGCGGACATTTTCGGGTTTTTATACGTATATCGAAACTTCGTACTTATACAGAGGAACGGATTTTGCAGCATTCGTATGATTAAAGTCAGTGAATTAGAGGTACACGAAGAACTTTGTAGGATTATACCACCTAATACCAATTGAAACTGTGTGTTGAAATTTATCTAAGAAAATGACTTACGTGAGCGCTACCCAAACGTATATGTAACACTTGGCAGAGTCTTGACTATTTAAGCTACTGTTCCTTTGGCACAAAGAAGTTTCTTCTCGCCTCTAGCTAATTAAAACTTTTACCGTGTCTCAAGAAAAATTAGAATCGTTGTCTATAGAAAATGGTGTATCAAACTCTCTAATTTGGTGGAGGACTTCAGTGCGCAGAAGATTATTGAAAGTATTGCTATGAAATATATAATGTGAATAACGTAAATACATAATGTGAGTAATGTAAATACATAATGTGAGTAATGTAAATACATAATGTGAGTAATGTAGATATATAATGTGAGTAATATAGATATATAATGTGAGTAATGTAAATATATAATGTGAGTAATGTAAATACATAATGTGAGTAATGTAGATATATAATGTGAGTAATGTAAATACATAATGTGAGTAATGTAAATACATAATGTGAGTAATATAGATATATAATGTGAGTAATGTAAATATATAATGTGAGTAATATAGATATATAATGTGAATAATGTAAATACATAATGTGAGTAATGTAAATACATAATGTGAGTAATGTAAATATATAATGTGAGTAATATAGATATATAATGTGAATAATGTAAATACATAATGTGAGTAATGTAAATACATAATGTGAGTAATATAGATATATA
>NW_013669246.1:11709-15818 GCF_000517525.1 Limulus polyphemus
AATGTAAATACATAATGTGAGTAATGTAAATATATATAATGTGAGTAATGTAAATACATAATGTGAGTAATGTAAATACATAATGTGAGTAATGTAAATATATATAATGTGAGTAATGTAAATACATAATGTGAGTAATGTAAATATATAATGTGAGTAATGTGAATACATAGTGTAAGTAATGTAAATATATAATGTGAGTAATGTAAATAAATAATGTGAGTAATGTAAATATATACAATGTGAGTAATATAAGTGAATAATGTGAGTAATGTAAATATATAATGTGAGTAATGTAAATACATAATGTGAGTAATGTAAATACATAATGTGAGTAATGTAAATACATAGTGTAAGTAATGTAAATATATAATGTTAGTAATGTAAATATATAATGTTAGTAATGTAAATATATAGTGTAAGTAATGTAAATACATAATGTGAGTAATGTAAATATATATAATGTTAGTAATGTAAATATATATAATGTTAGTAATGTAAATAAATAATGTGAGTAATGTAAATAAGTTTTATGTGAGTTGAATGAAAAGTTTGTATATATATTTTATTTATTGACGTATACAATGATATATTTTTCGTTCCATAACTGGTCTTTATTTCTTTCAAGTGTTAGTTTATTAATTGTAGGATTATTTTTGAAGACAGGGGTTTTCCTAGTGTTCAGTTGATAACAAATTGTGCACCTGTAAAAATATTTGTGTATTTGAAAATTCACCTATATAAGTAAGTTCAAGTGTATAAATATTAAAAAATATCATATTTAAGATTAGAGTTGATAACTAAATGTATTTACTAGAATATTCTTAATTTTGGATCGTTTGCTACTAGGCTTGTATATATGAGGTGTAATAAAGCGTCATGTATTAAACAATAGGGAACCCTCAATAGCTGCGGCACTTCAAATCCATTTAGGCAGGATTAGAGTAAATTAATCGTTGAGACCTTGGGCGTTGTCAAACATATCAGTCGAAAGGGTTTGACTTCCAGAGTCCAAAACTGATTAGATCTCAATCGGTCAAGAGATGACGGAGCTATGAGCTAAAAGTTTGTACTTGCAAACAATAAAAACAAAAGCTCAGACGCATTCTTTGAGCCGTTATGCCGCGGCTGAAAAGTTTGTTTCGTTGTATCTTACATTTCACTTCATAGTTTCTGGATCAGTTAACTTACTCGGTCATGTCAAGTTTGTGTGTGATAATTATAAATAAATTCTAAGAAATTATGAGTGAAAGTAAAGAAGAATGAATAATAATATGTCAAATACACGCTATTTGCTATATTGAGTATCTGTGAGGCCTTTCGCCTAGCACGAGGGCTCATCATGCCGGCTGGGATACGATAGACACAGTAGTAGTTGAACTCACAGGTCTTTCCACACTGAACACCCATATGAAGTGAAATACCAAATTTTCTCTCGAAGTTATGCCCAGGTCACTGCCAATTTATTGTTAATGAGCAGATTCGACGGGTTCGTAAATAGCACTGGATTATTAAGTGCCTCCTATCCGAGGTACCCACCAGTCTGGTCTTAGCTCGAAAATGGGAAGTGCTCATTGGTTGATATGACGTCAGTCAATTTGTTGTGCAGTGCTCATTGGTTGATATGACGTCAGTCAATTTGTTGTGCAGTGCTCATTGGTTGATATGACGTCAGTCAATTTGTTGTGCAGTGCTCATTGGTTGATATGACGTCAGTCAATTTGTTGTGCAGTGCTCATTGGTTGATATGACGTCAGTCAATTTGTTGTGCAGGTTAAATTTAGCAATGGGTATTTAATTATAGTATTTTGGCACTTATGTATAAAGTTAAAATCATAAATAATATTCAACATTAAACTGGTACACAAATAAAAACATTTTATTTAGCCCCATCTATGGCCTTCAAAAAGTTGACGACTCTACATTTCTCGACGTTACATTCTGAAGATGACGTTGTAACGTCGAAACATGTAGTCGTCAACTTTTTAAAGGCCATAGATAAGCCTAAATAAAATGTTTTTAACTGTGTACCAGTTTAACGTTGAATATTATTTATGATTTCAATGGGTATTTGTTTGTTTGCTATAGCTCAAAGCTACACAGTGGGCTGCATGTGTTATTTCAGTGCGAAGAATCCAACTAAAGAATTTAATGTTGTAATTTCATAAACTTATCGCTGACCCACTGGGGTACATGGATGGGAATGAAATCCAATCAGGATCACGAAGTTAAAAACGTGTTTAGTTTTTGTTTGCTGATTAAATAATATTTATTTTCATGTTTTCATTTATCATCATAAACGACCAGGAACAAAAACAAACTCAAAATATAACAGAAAGCCACGACACAAAACTACAAGCGACCGCGAGAATGGACAAGCCTAATTCCGCGGTTTTTAGCGGAACTAACAATCCTGTTCGTCGTCTGCTGATAAAGGTTTTCTTGTCAAGCGTCGGCGCATTGCTACGTGTGTGTGTTAGGTTAGTAGGGGAAATCACCGTTTGGTGAACTGATCTTTCCCGCGCATACTGTTAGTTGACGAAAGCGTACACGTGCAGTTGCATACAGAATGGATTGTAGCGTTAGACCGAGTGGCGACCGCTGGTAGCACGCGAAAATGGACAGATCGCGACCACCTCCTATGGCGGATAGAGGTGAGTGTTGAAATTTCATGCGTGAAATCCAGTTTATCTTATTATAACTATAGAAAGTAATTAAACCGTAATAGAACAGAATTTGATATGTTCAGTGTTAATAGTTGAAAAAAAAAGGTGTTAATCAAATACGCGGGAAACGCAAACGGCTCACTTATTAAATGAGCGTGGATAATGCAGTATGATTTTGTACTTTCTTCGTAATACTAATAATATGCTAAATTGTTTTCTGGTTTAGTTTGATATGTATTTGGCTTATCATGACCGCCTACTATTTTATCCTTTTTGTCTCTGTTTTGCCCATACCTGTTCAGGCATGTTGAACATGGAATGTTGTTTACACAGACCACACATATCGGGTATGATTTTCTTATTTGTCACTACATAAGCCAGACGTGCCACAGTTATGTGTAACTTTCCTGTCTGCTGTAAACGACGCGACGTATTGATTGAATCAGTCTAGTCTATTCTCTTTAACACGAGGGAGGAAGCTTGTGTCTGTATATAAACAACTAACTTTAAATGTCTGAAACTGTACTGTACAGAGAAAACTTTATACCTCTCCATTCATTGAACTGTCGTGTTTAGCACAAATTACACAAAAGGCGAAAATAAAAACAACGATGTAGGAAACATATTTGTTTGTTTTTTAATAATAACTAGATCACCGTGACCCATTGGGTCAACCACTATTCAGAGGTTATGAATAATTCAAGCTAATTTCAATATTGCAAAATTAAGGTTTATTTTGAGATAATTTAATTAAATATTTCAATCCATTCGTGTTATTCATAATTCAAGAAAATGTATTTGATTGTTGAACGGGAGTAAAAGGAAAGACCATTTCATTTTACAAAAAAGTGAAGTAAGAAGTTTCGTAAAGAGCGCGAACGGTAGTGTGAATGATTTTTTTGACTGAGAAAATAAGCATACAAACAAACGAACAATCTCAGAGTTTTAGTTATATATAGATAGATTCTTCAAGATCTTGTTTTTGTTATTTTACGCCTTTTAATGAAGATGGGAACATTGACAGGGAAATAATATAATAGCCAATGCTCGGCGAGAGGTTTTCGTTTATACAATTTTGTTGTTGTTCTCGACTTGATATTTATTTTATTACCTCGTCTCCATAGTTACTATTTGCAAATAGTCAATAATATTGTAGGTCCATTTTATTGTTGTTCTTTCTACGTGCCGTTATAACACATTTTCACCATTTAATTTCTGTTGTGCATATATTGTTGTATAGAAGTTATTTTAAAGTGATTCATCAGGTGGAAAACGAAGTTTTATAATAATGGAATGTACGAAAAGTGACTCGAAAAACGGCGCTAACTCGGTAACCCGTGGCTCGATTTTAACGAAACTTGTTTTATTCTGTTTCTATTCTCATTTCATTACAAATAGGCCCGGCATGGCCAGGTGGTTACGGCGACTCGACTCGCAATCTGA
>NW_013669246.1:16818-18596 GCF_000517525.1 Limulus polyphemus
AAGAGTACGACCCAAGTAGTTGGCGGTGGGTGGTGATGACTAGCTGCCTTCCCTCTAGTCTTACACTGACTAAATTAGAGACGGCTAGCGCAGATAGCCCTCGTGTAGCTTTGCGCGAAATTCAAAAAACAAACAAACAATCATTACAAATATGGCGCTATTGTGCACCGTTTTTGCTGTATTTAATTACAGACAAGCACACAAACAAACAAAAATTCTCAAGAGTTTTAGTATACAGATAGATAATAAAAAAACACGTCGTTATCCAAACTACCGATTGTTGATGTTATTTTTAGCAAACGTCAACAATGTAGTTTACAGTGATTTTATTTTTTATAAGTCATTAGTTTCAGTAATATAGTTACTGGAGTGTACTTTGTTATAATTAATGTTGATAATTATTCCATCAGTGCTTCAGTAGTAACGTTGCAATACCATTTAATTATATGTGACTTGAGTATTTTATGCCGTGTTTTGGATGCATTGGCTAGTTTTAGAAAGTTTTCGAAAAACGCGCTGTGCGCTTTGGGGCCGCAGGTACGTTATAAGGGTGAGGGTAAAACCCTGTTGTTCAGTCATACAAGTGTAGCTCAAAAGTTGACGGTGAGTCCTGTTGACAGTTTCCATCTCGTCTATCAGTTCAAAATTAGGGACGATTATGCTCAGAGAGCACTTTGTGTGGTTTTGCGCGAAAGTTTTGAAAGAAACACAATTTGAAAGCCTGTTTTCATTAAATAGAGCTTAGTTCCACAGAACAGGGTTGTTCTCTGGTTCCGGGCCCGGCATGGCCAGGTGGTTAGGGCGTTCGACTCGCAATCTGCGGGTTGCGGGTTCGAATCCCCGTCACACCAAACATGCTCGCCCTTTCACCCGTGGAGGCGTTATAATGTGACGGTCAATCCCACTATTCGTTGGTAAAAGAGTAGCCCAAGAGTTGGCGGTGGGTGGTGATGACTACCTGCCTTTCCCCCTAGTCTTACACTACTAAATTAGGGACGGCTAGCACAGATAGCCCTCGTGTAGCTTTGCGCGACATTCAAAACAAAACAAACTCTGGTTCCATATCTAATTAATTCATTCCTAGTCATAATTGTGTAGTTAAAAATTAACTTCGCTTTATTAGTGGTAAGAAAATAACGAAATTTTCCTTTCGTTTTTATTTAACCACGTTAACTTATGTCTGTGGTATCTATCGGAGTTTAGGGCTTATAGACCTGGGAGGGTCAGGTGCATCTGACCTCTTCCTTTTTTATTTTTGTCTGTCTGTCTGTGATATCTATCGGAGTTTAGGTTTTATAGACCAGGGAAGATCGGGTGCATTTGACCTTTTTCTCCTTTTTGTTTCTGTCCGTCTGTGATCTTTATCGGAGTTTAGGTTTTATAGACCTGGGAAGATCGGGTGCATTTGACCTTTTCCTCCTTTTTTTTGTCTGTTCGTCTGTGATCTTTATCGGAGTTTAGGGCTTATAGACCTGGGAAGGTCAGGCGCATTTGACCTCTTCCTTTTTTATTTTTGTCTGTCTGTCTGTGATATCTATCGGAGTTTAGGTTTTATAGACCCGGGAAGATCGGGTGCATCTGACCTCTTCCTTTTTTTTATTTTTGTCTGTCTGTCTGTGATATCTATCAGAGTTTAGGTTTTATAGACCCGGGAAGATCGGGTGCATCTGACCTCTTCCTTTTTTTTATTTTTGTCTGTCTGTCTGTGATATCTATCGGAGTTTAGGTTTTATAGTCCCGGGGAGGATCGGGTGCATCTGACCTCTTCCTTTTTTTAT
>NW_013669246.1:19517-25928 GCF_000517525.1 Limulus polyphemus
ATATATATATATATCTAAAGACTTCTACCGTGTATGTTTGATAAAATTCCCTTTAGCTTGAAAAAAAAAGTCAATCCGGGAGTAGAAGGAAACGCTACCGGTTAGAACAACTAATTGTCGTCTATACTGCTACCCTTACAGGCTCGAACCTCTGATCTCCCGATCCGATGTTTAGCACGCTGAACACCAGTCCACGTGAGGCCAATTTTGGGTAAACAAAAATCTCGGTTACAACATCGTTTTTTTTTATCATTTTCTAAACAACTATTTGGTAACAAATGAAGAAAAATAAAAATATGAAAAAGCTTTCTGTAATAGAGGGATCACTGAACACGCTTCCCCTTTCAGCGGTAGGCGCTGGCACACGGGCGCCCGTGGCCCGATTCTATTTGACAATGCCCTGAATACCCAGTGGGTGTCTTTAAAAATCAGAATAGAAAACCATGATCGATATCGTATTGAAACCGGACTTACAACGCTAGAAACCGGGTTTCGATACCCGTGGTGGGCAGAGCACAGATAGCCCTTGTGTAGCTTTGTGCATAATTAAAAACAAACAAACAAACATATTGAAACGCCGAAAATTCCCGCGCCCGAGCTCCGAATTATTCAAGTACCTAGTGACGCCTTTGTGTAGAGGACATTATAATGTGACGGCCAATCCCACTTTACGTTGGCGGTGGTTGGTGTTGACTAGCTGCCTTCCCTTTAGTCTTATCAATTCTAAAATAGGTACGGCTGGCAGAGATAGCCCTCGAGCGAAGTTGAACAAACAAACCAAATATATCTAAGTATTGAATATGTGGGAGCAGGGGCGGACTGGATTCTAGAGGGGGGGCACAAATTTTGTCAAAAAATGATAAAAATATATAAGTATATGTTAAAACACTAGTCATACATAATTACCGTGACCATTAATTTTGAAAACCCAGGGGAGTCCTACCCAAGATAGGTTTATTTGTTTTGAATTTCGCGCAAAGCTACACGAGGGCTATCTGCGCTAGCCGTCCCTAATTTAGCAGTGTAAGACTAGAGGGAAGGCAGCTAGTCATCACCACCCACCGCCGACTCTTGGGCTACTCTTTTACCAACGAATAGTGGGATTGACCGTCACATTATAACGCCCCCACGGCTGAAAGGGCGAGCATGTTTGGTGGGATGGGGATGCGAACCCGCGACCCGCAGATTGCGAGTCGAGCGTCCTAACCACCTGGCCATGCCGGGCCAAGCCCAAGATAGGAGATATTGTCTAGTAAATACTTTTCGATGTACACCATTATTGGGAGAATTCGTGTTTATTTAAATGTTAATGTGATGGAAGTAGACAATATTCATTTCCTTATTGTGATAAACAGAGCATTAATCAATTTTCTACGTACTCTGCCAGGGGGAGTCCTCCGGGATTTTTCGCGGCGGACCAGTCCGCGCCTGTGTGAGAGAATATTATGCAAGATGATAATGTCTTGAAGAGTGTGGGCCAAAATTATACCACTTATTCAGCCAATAAAATATGATATGATTTCATGTACGCATGGCTGGATTAAGGTTTGGTGGGGCCCTAGACCCAGGTAATGATAATAATGATGATGAAAGTAATAGTAATAATATAATAATTACTCACTATTGCCTTTGTTCATCTAGTTTTACAAACCATAATGTTTTTACTTGGGTGGCCGGCGGGGACCCTCTATGGCCGGGGCCCTAGGTAGCCTATACGTTAATCCGGTACTGCATATGAGTAGCCTCTTAAGATTTCTTTGTCATTTCCGTTGAATAACTTCCGGTCATAAACAAAACTATTGCATGTCATCACGATGATCATAACTGATGGTTAAGGTAATGAGTTAGGTTGCTCTGTATCTGTGTATGAAAGACGAATATAGAATGGTATGTTGTATTTACGTTATAATTAATATGGTAAAGGGTAAGGGGGGGGGTGCCAAGTCTAGACAGAAGTTGGTTTTTTAATGGGGGGCCAAGCCTAGAAAGAAGTTGTTTTTTTAATGGGGGCAACTCTAGATAGAAGTTGTTTTTTAATGGGGGCAAGTCTAGACAGAAGTTGTTTTTAATGGGGGCAAGCCTAGACAGAAGTTGTTGTTTTAATGGGGGCAAGTCTAGACAGAAGTTGTTTTTAATGGGGGCAAGCCTAGACGGAAGTTGGTTTTTAATGGGGGGTGCCAAGTCTAGACAGAAGTTGTTTTTTTACTGGGGGTGCCAAGTCTAGACAGAAGTTGGTTTTTAATGGGGGGGGGCAAGCCTAGACAGAAGTTGTTTTTTAATGGTCACTGCCATTGCCGGTGATCACATATAATCTTTAGTATTGTTTTATCGGTTTCCTTGCTGCATCTGTTGAGTTCTACGATTAAACAGGGCTGTAGTTAAAAATATACTACCTTCTATAGTGGTGTAGGTGGGATTCGTTTATCTGTCTCTTGTGTGAACTGATATAATAACCTACGTGTGTGAAAAAAATACAGGTGGTGAAGCCTTGTGTAATAATCTTTTCATGAATGTGGTATAAATAGAACGTTTATTCAGCTAAATTATAATAATAAAAACGTACAAACAAATAACTTGAGGTACACGATTTTAAAAATTTCGTTGTTAAACGATGAATGACGCAGTGAGAACTACCTGTGGGGGGAGTGTTGTTATCTTTAAGTACCTGTGACATTAAAACTGACCAAAAACCCAAAATGGCTGTGGGATTCTAGTAATCAAGAAATTGACTAAACGGCGAAAGTTAGCAGAAGGGTTAAAGGATTAGAACCACATAGTTGAAAATCTGTTAAGAAAACAACATCAACATTATCACCGTCGTAAGGAATCATGAAATATGAAACGGGCTTCTTGGTATTGCCACTACGTAGACTATATCGTAAGCGGACGTCTCCAACAGTTCAATGAAGGCCAGACAGACAACAGGAGAGAGCTAGCATGTCTTGATGGCGTGGCGGCATTACTTTTTGTTTCCGGCAGATTGATAACCTTGGACTAGATAAGGAAAGACGACAACCAAGGTTGGGTAAAAGTATAAATTTGTCGGTCACTGACAGAGTCTGTAAGTGAATTTATATTATAAAAGTGTAAGTGCTGTTATTGTATTAACTTACACGTATGTTGTTAGGACACATGAAAACAACAATAATCATATAACTGTATACAGAAATATATGTTATTGTTACATGTTAGTTTGTATCTGTTATTGTATTAACTTACACATATGTTGTTAACGTGTAACATATACAAACTAACATGTAACAATAATATGTAACAGGTATAAACTAACATGTAACAATAACGTGTAACATATACAAACTAACATGTAACAATAATATGTAACAGATATAAAGTAATATGTAACAGGTATAAACTAACATGTAACAGATATAAACTAACATGTAACAGATACAAACTAATATGTAACAGATACAAACTAACATGTAACAATAACATATATTTCTGTATACAAATATATGATTATTGTTGTTTTCTATGTGTCATGTAACAGATATAAACTAATATGTAACAATAAGAAGTAACAGATATAAACTACCATGTAACAGATGTAAACTAACATGTAACAATAATGTATAACAGATATAAACTAACATGTAACAATAATGTATAACAGATATAAACTAACATGTAACAATAATGTATAACAGATGTAAACTACCATGTAACAGATGTAAACTAACATGTAACAATATTGTATAACAGATATAAACTAACATGTGACAATAACATGTAACAGATATAAACTAACATGTAACAATAACATATAACAGATATAAACTAAAATGTGACAATAACATGTAACAGATATAAACTAACATGTAACAATAACGTGTAACATATACAAACTAACATGTAACAATAATATGTAACAGGTATAAACTAACATGTAACAATAAGATGTAACAGATATAAACTAACATGTAACAGATACAAACTAACATGTAACAGATATAAACTAACATGTAACATATATAAACTAACATGTAACAGATATAAATATAAACTAACATGTAACAATAACATGTAACAGATATAAACTAACATTTAACAATAAAATGTAACAGATATAAACTAACATGTAACAATAACATGTAACAGATATAAACTAACATTTAACAATAAAATGTAACAGATATAAACTAACATGTAACAATAACATGTAACAGATATAAACTAACATGTAACAATAAGATGTAACAGATATAAACTAACATGTAACAGATATAAACTAACATGTAACAGATATAAACTAACATGTAACAATAAGATGTAACAGATATAAACTAACATGTAACAGATATAAACTAACATGTAACAGATATAAACTAACATGTAACAGATATAAACTAACATGTAACAGATATAAACTAACATGTAACAATAACATGTAACAGATATAAACTAATATGTAACAATAACATGTAACAGATATAAACTAACATGTAACAGATGTAAACTAACATGTAACAATAACTTTATTAAAAGTTCTGAGCGTAATTCAAACTCAAATAAATTATTTTTTCTGCTCTATGAGACCATAAATATTCAGGTTTATTGGTCATCTTATCTCTAGCTATATTCACAGTATAACATGGTCAACTAGTTTCTTGAAACAAATACACTGACCAGCAGTTGTGTCCAATCTGTAATCTGGCCGTCCTCCTTCCAGTATTAAGTTAATCATATCATTTATGATAAAAACCTCACGCAGGGGCGGTTCGGCTAAACCCCCTATTTTTGTGATGTAAAAAACTATTGTACTTATATAATTATAGTGCACCTAGTTGTGGTGTTTAACGTTTTCTACATTCTTGTGACGAAGTATTAGCATATTTGGCTTGAAATAGTTGCATGCAATGTTATTTCAGTAGTGCATACATGACAGCCAATGACTGAAATAGCTAATATATTATTGGTGTTGTTTAAACTAATAATATAATTTAACAATTAACGTTGTCATAGGAAGCAGTTTTGGAGTGGTCAGGCCACATCCATACAATGTGACACACGATGTGTGAAAAGCACACTACAGCTATACAAAGCATGCCTTTTCTAGGGGGTTTGGGGGCCAGAAAATGTAATGCTATGAGATTGAATCTTGAGCCATTTAACTACAAATACTGCATACACAAAACGTGATGTGTTGAATTAAAAGAAGCAAGTTTTAATACATAAGTTGTAGCTATACATGCCATGAAAAAATGGTCAGGCCATGGCCTGACTGGCCTTACCGCTTCCCACGGCCCCGATTAATAACCACTCTGCATGTAGATAGTACAATACTTTACTGTAATAAAACATACACAGCCTCTTAGCAGAATGTTTGAAAGGGTTTTTGTGATTTGTGAGACCAACAGGAAACACATATTGTGAGAAGCACAATCAGCATGCAAAGCATTAAAAAAAATTTGTTAAAAAAACGATTAAATCCGGAATCAATTTGGCATGAAATATAGCTTAAACAATTGTATGGCTGTTCATATAAAATCTACAAACATCCAATGAAAAGTCAACAAATCATCATTCTGTTGTAGCACTGCACGGGGAACTAAAATTAAATTAACATAAATATGTATGTTTATTATAGTGAAGTACTGTATTATCTACATACAGAGTAGTTATTACTAATTTAAACAACTCTGTACAACAGTAGTATATTAGCTATTTCAATCATTGGCTATCATATACGTATCTGCATGCGCTTCTGAAATAACATGTTCCATGCTTCTGGAGTGCTTTTCCATAAATAACTTACATACAGTTTCAGTGTTGATAGCAGTATCATAATGATTATGTATTAAAGCTAGAGCACTCAGTCTTTCTTCGGTTTGTGTACAACTCAGTTAATTATTCAACTGGCGGAGAACGTATGCAGAATGTTCACAGGAACATGAACTTAGTGGCAGCGTGGCAAAGAGTTTCAATAATATAATATGTTTGTCAGTTGTGTTCTAAAGCAACTGAAACAGCCTGTGTGGACTTAAACGAAACTAGATAATTATTTACATTTCTGGATACAACTGTGATAACCAACAGTGTAACGAATATTTGTATATACGTTTGACTTTTAATATATTATTTTAAAACAAGTGGACTGTGTTGCTGTTTGTTTATTGTTGAAATTTATCGCCAACAAATCACAGACACCTACTATAAAGAATTCGGCATACAAAACATGACAGTAGCAATACGGCTTTGGTCTTCGAATTAGAAAGTGTCAACAGAAGCCAGTGCATGTGACTATTTCAAGCCAAAAAATGCTAATGCTTCATCAGAAGAATGTAGACTAAGTAGATAACGTTAAATACCATAAGCAGTTGTGCTATAACTATATAAGCATAATTTCTTTTACATCACAAAAATGGGGAATTCGGCCAAACCCCCTCGAAA
>NW_013669246.1:26743-35193 GCF_000517525.1 Limulus polyphemus
CAAACATTCTGATTTAATTTTATAACACCACAAAGTAGATCCTCCTTTCAAACATTCTGATTTAATTTTATAACACCACAAAGTAGATCCTCCTTTCAAACATTCTGATTTAATTTTATAACACCACAAAGTAGATCCTCCTTTCAAACATTCTGATTTAATTTTATAACACCACAAAGTAGAACCTCCTTTCAAACATTCTGCGTACGGGCCAGAACATGTGCTTGCTTCAACAGCCCGTACTTTAATTATTTTTTTTTTAATTGTACATTTTCAGAATACCTGACGTAAAGTAATTGAAGATTAAGGAAATCATCCACTGATGGCTCATCTTCACGTGCAGATAATCCTAAAGGATTTTGTGTGTGTGTGTGTGTGTGCACATAACTACACTTTTGGTTTTAATTTTTTTGAAAATATGACTTTCATAGTGGCCTATCATTGTTTTGTAACTTTTTTCTTTCCTAAACAACCATATCAGCACCTGATGAGTAATATACTATTTTAAGCTATATTTTCAGTGTTTTAATTTGGATGCTAGCTAGAGGGCGCGTGACGTTAAGGTCCAGAAAGTTCATAAAAGTTTGTTTGTTTTTTAATTAAGCACAAAGCTACACAATGAGCTATCTGTGCTCTGCCTACCACGGGTATCAAAACCCGGTTTCTAACGTTATAAGTCCACAGACATACCGCTGTGCCACTGGGGGACTCATAAAAGTTATTCTAGAGTATAGAAACCCCCCGGATTCAACTTATTGAATTTGGAAAGGTCAAGGTCAGTAATGCGTGTGAGATAGAGGACATTTTTCTTGTTTTATTCAAGGTCTCGGTTTGTCAAGCTAAACCTTATCGTTCAGGGCATGCTAAGTCCTGATTACAATCAGGTAGATCTCAATGACTCATCTAGTCGGTGATCAAAACATTCTTTCTTTCTTCTTCTTCTTAGTTTTAGTTTTTTTTCTCAACTAATGTTAGATTTAGGTATCTATAAGTGACTTTATTAACAAGGCACCCTGTTTATTTCAGGACTTACCTTACCCCTATAGCTTGAACTTAACTATCTTGTGTCTGTCATATTAACTTTCGAATTTCAAAAATGGACCTTAAGAATTCAGATCCCCATACTTGCCATAATACGCTTGTGTTTTGAGACTCTCCAGCTATGCCTTGTGGGAGCCCTAAGAGTGGTGGGGAAAAATGTCACAAATCCTCTGTTGTTTTATTCTCAGATAGGGGTGTCCTTCGTATCCTCAGTGGACCCTTCTGCCCGACGTCTAGGGGTCGTTTTGCTTCTCTCTCTGAAGGTCCCTGGCGTAGTAAGTGTAACCAACTTTAGTTTGCAAAGGTTTTGTCAGCAGTGATACCCATCAGCTCGATCATCGAAGTTCGAAAGTTGTCCAGGAAAGGAGTTCTTTAGAGGTCATGGACTATTGAACTGTGGTAGCTCTTTGAAAGTTGATTCAACTTTAAGATTTGTCCTCCTTGGAGGTTTTGGGTATCCCTGTCTTTTGGAAATCTATTTCTTTCTCTGTCATTAATTTTTATAATCTCTTCACCAGTTTTACTCATGTGAACATGAATACATTGACCTCTGTGTGTGATAACCCCTTTTGATTTGTGGGGACTTCAATACACACCACTCTCTTTAGGGTTCAACCCCTACTGATTCTAATGGTCAGCATTTAGAATATTTCCTCGAGGAAGGAAATCGGTGCTTAATCTGACTATAATCTCCACCTCTTTCAGTGGCAAGTGCACTTGGAATGTTCATCCAGATAATTTTGGAGGTGACCATTGTCCAGTAATCGCTTTTATCTCTTTCACTGCTCGTCTAACATAGATTGGTCAGACTATTCTGCTGTTTTTGATTCTGTTCTCCAGAGTATTGCTGTGGAAACTGGTCTTGTTAGAACATTTGGTGCAACTTTTATCCAAGCTGTTTGTCTGATTCCACGTTCATACTACTCTGCCTGCATTTTTTTGGTGTAAAGGATCTTAGTGGAATGCTGAGTACAGTATATTTATTGCACTTTGACAAAGAAGCTATCATTGTTTAAAACATCATTTTAATCAGATTAATTGACTATATTACCATATTGACTCTGTTAAAGTTAAATGTGACATTTGTCGTTCCAAGTACCAGACAAGTTGGTGAAATTTATGTTCTTCACTCACTAAAGATTCTCGGATGTAATACATATATATTATTGCTTCCACCATGTACAAACTGTTCCTTCAAATAAGGCTTGGATTTCATGCTCACCTCTCAGGACAAATATGAGGCTTATGCAACCTTCTGTTCCTAAAAAAATAGTGTACTCATGCCAGTACACAGAATGTTTGAAAGGGGAGTTCTAATTTGTGAGATCAGAAGCCAACAACTATTGTACGAAGCATACTGAGAATGCAAAGCAGGCTAATGCTACGGGGCTCTGACTATGTTATCTGATTATTTCAAGCCAAAAAATGCCAATGCTTCATCAGAAGAATGTAGACCACGCAGAAAATGTTAAATGTCATAAGAAGTTGTGCTATAACTATATAATGTTTTTTTTACATCGAAAAAATGGGTGTTAACCTCCTCGACCCCCTCCTTTCTCATGCTGAGGTACTGCTAACCAACACAGAACTTGGAGGAAACACTCTTGGCTTGTTATATACACTTAATTCCTTGATTGAACTCTCACACTCAAAGGCACTAGCTCTGGTGTGGATTCAGTCACCTACTTTCATAATTAAGTCGCATATCTACTGGCAGTTTACAACAATAACTGGATCTCTGTCCTATGCCACCAATCTTGGAAGTGTACAGAAGTAGCATTCATTCCTAAATCTTCTAGTATCCTGAGCTTTTCTTCAAATTGCTTAACCTCTGTCATCATGTGTAGCCAAAATTTTTGAACATATGATAAATACTTGCCTCAACAAGTCTTTTGGCTGTATTAATCATATTACTCCCAAACAGAATGGATTTTATCGAGCTCAAAGTGTCATGAACTGCTTAGTACAACTCCAAGCATCTGTCTCAATTTCTCTTGTCAACAAGGTAGTTGCTATTGCTATAGGTTGAGGGCTTATTATGAAACATTATTCAATTGGTTATAGAGGTCATTTTATATTCTGGTTAAATAATTACCTTTGTGACACAACCTTCTATGTGAAATTTGGGTGTACCCAATCTGCTACCACTTTATACAACAGTTTACCCAAGGTTCTAAACTCAGTTTTACCTTATTGATTGTCAGGTGTCTTGTTGGCGATAAATTTCAACAATAAACAAACAGCAACACAGTCCACTTGTCAAACGTGAATACAAATGTTCGTCACACTGCTACTTATCACATTTGTATCCAGAGCTTTAAATAGATGTACCTTTTTCGTGAAAGTTTACAGAGGCTGTTTCAGTTTCTTTAGAACAGAATTTGTCAAGACGAATGTGATAATCTCAGTTTAAGATGACCATTTAACTGCTGGTTACCACAGTTGTATCCATAGCTTTAAGTAATTATCTCTTCTTCGGCAAAGCACACACAGACTGATTAAATTACTTTACAACACTATTGACAAGACAAATTCTTCTTCTCTACTCTTTTATTCAATACAATTTGTGATAAGTTCGCTTTAAAAATCGCCTCTATAAAAAAAAGAGGGGGGCTTTTCAAAATTCCTTCATACATGCAGTCTTTTATTATTCGTTCACCATCTAACTTGTATTATTCTGCACTTCTGATGTGAAAATTGTACAATGTTTATTATCTGTATTCTTGTTAGAAATTATCATGAAATTTATTACCGTTCTATCTTTTTTTTTTAGCCTGGTTCACTATTTACCCTCATCCCACCCCTAGGGGACGAGAGTATAGCAATCGGATCCAAGTGTGTGTGTATGTTTGTCTGTATTTCCGCGCGCATGTCTCAAAAAGTAATACATCGATGTACACGAAAATTTTACAGAAGATGGGAAGCTATTATAGGACAGTTCCCCCCCCCCCCAAAATTTAGTTTGCATCCAAATCCGGATACGTATTCTGGATCACTTTTAAGCGTTTTTATAATGGTAAGATAGGGTATTTTCGCGGTTTTGGGTTAGTAACTCCGTAAAGTGTGATCGGATTTGTACCAAATTTCACGGGCACATTCAGGTTGGGACGTCCTCATCACACTACAAAAAAAAAAAAAAAGACCCAGATCGTTGACTATTCTGGATCTGAGAAGAATTCTTTGAGTTTTCGAAGGTGAAATTTGACGTTATCCTATATAAAAACATGCAATCTTGAAAAGGAGTGTCGGAGCAAAAGCATGAAGTCTCTCTGATTGCTTTTATTTGTGTTGTATCATCTTATTTCTTTACCACAAAAGTTACTCGTAAAATCTGTTTCACTTTACAGTTTAAATGCTGAAAGCAGGTGAAACATAGAAACCAGTAGGCCTGAAAATTGGTGATAAAGTCATGTAAACTATTGATATTTTTTCACATTCTTCTTAATTTGTACATTTTAAATCAAAGACGAACAAATTATAAGAAATGTGGAAAAAAATCTGCAGCTTGCATAATTTATTATCACAAATTTTATGCGTATTGGTTTTTTTATAGATGTATTATAGTGTTTAATATAATATATATATATATATTTGGAAATATACGTTTCCAGTGTCACCATAGGATATAGTTATTTCACTAAGCTTAACTTAGGCTGTTCAGAAATTAATACTAAATATTGTTACGACAGCGGAAGTCACGTGACGCTGCTGGCGCATGCGTGATTCAGTTTCTCGAATTATCGACCAAGTTCGCGAATTTTGGAAATGCCTCTTCGTTAGTATATAAGCCTAGCAGAGAAAAGCCAGGGGATGATAAAGCGAACAGTAGTCACCGTAAGTTTCGGGTAATTTACGATTCTATTTCGAGCTAGTGTGTGTTTTGCACTCGTAGAGAGCAAAATTATCGAGATTGTGAATCGCTGTGATTTATAGCGTGTATTATAAAAGTAGACAAGTTGAAAGTGACGAGAAACGTACTGACTGTGGAATTACTGTGTACTAAAAATTCTATCGAGAAAGAATAAACTGGTTTAATCAAGAAAGGACTTGTATTGCTGATGTTCCTTGGAAAGAATTTCTACCGGAAAGTAACAAACAAGCAGATACGCAACAATATACATATAGTTAGTTTAATGGAAATACTTTTTAATTAAGGTAAAAAATTAAATAGTAGTAATCATAATTATATTAGTAGTATCACATAAAATAATTAATAATGATACAAGTTAGAATTAAAAAATGAAGAATATAATTATGAACATTGTGGGTCACTATTTACATGATATAAAATTGGAAAGCCTGTATCAGATGTTAGTTATTCCAAGTCAGTCACTGAGTTACAGTGAGTTTATTTGTGTGCTTCGCTATTGTTAACAAAAAAAAAGCCTAATGACAGTACTTTTACATGGATTTTTTGTAGGGCAGCTACTACCACCACCAGAACAGGAATTAGCAACTAAAGTTCTTCAGATACAGTCTAAAAGATTTTATCTTGATGTCAAACAGAACAGAAGGGGACGATTTATTAAAGTAGCAGAGGTAAAAATGAAGGTGGCGCTTTCTATGTAAAATTACAGTTGAAATATTTTGTTGTGTATTGGCTTGCTTGAATAAATTGCATGGTATGTGGAGTTTAAATCCGAAAAAAAAGATGAAAGTTATATGATTGAGTTAGGAGCTAAATTTGTAAGATAATTACATAGAAATATTATGTTAATATTGGAGCTATTGAATGTGTAATTGTTTGATATTATAATCATGATCTATAATTAGTGGTAGTAACTTAAGAAAATTGAGCTAACATGGAATTTAATTTAAAGACCGAAAAGCTTAGGTATGGAGAATATACATATTGTATAAACATTTTTTGAAGACATTTTGAATTACTCTTCATTTAATATGATAGATATCTTCAGGATTAAGTTTAGTCTTAAGCTATTGTATATGAAAATGTTTCATACATACAACATTGTATGAAACCTGTAACAAGCTGAAAATACCATTATTACCATTCCGTGGGTTTCTCCCAACAGATTTTCACAGAACTACTAAAACTAATGAGTTTTTGTTGATGAAAAATTAGAAACTACAAAACTTAACAGTGACTAGTAAGCTTACTATTAGGTTAACAGGAGTTATACTTGTAAAGTTTTGGGGATAGAGTTCATGATTTTTATACAAACACAACTATATACAGAGAGTCATGCATGTGGAGGTCAACAGAATGTACACATCTTCATCAAGGTAATCCAACACATGGTGTATCTTAACTGTACATATGGACAATAAATTTAACAGCATGTTTCACTTATTAGGGGTGGAGGAGAACAAGGTTATCATGGACATAAAATTAGTCATTATTTACCTATGGGTTTCTGTGCAATTACATTGTAGATATAGGTGTTTGACAACTGTCAGCCTCGTACAGTAGAGAGATTATGGAAAGCCAACAGGGAAGAGGAGTGTGCTTGTTACATGACATCTTTATGATGGAGCCTTCTGCTATGGAAACTGTACTGCACAGTAGTCAGATAGAACATGACTGACACGGACTGTAACAATCTGATGAGGCTCCAGAAAATATGTTGTTATATAAAGATGAAATTAAAAAAGGTTTGTTAAAATTATCTTATCTTATTTCTTGACAAAACATTGCCATCTACTTCCTGTACGTAACTTCTGTATTTATCTTTACCTTTACTGATTATTCAAGGAATTGTTAATATGATAGGATTAGCAAGGTTCTAACTGGTATATTAGTGACTTACTTTTATATTATCTGTTAAGGTGGGACCAGCAGGAAGAAAAAGCCGTTTATTATTAGCAATGTCCACAGCTTTGGAGTTGAGAGACCATCTTACAGCTTTTAGTGAAATATATGCTTCTTTAGGTGGGTGTAAAACAGACGAATATATTTTCTATTCAGCTTTAAAACACACTTTAAACGTCTCTTATTTCATTTTTTATAAACTACGTTTAATGTTTTTTAGTGTAGAAGTTTATCAATATCTATACGTATGTTATCAGAATTTATGAATTATTTTCTGTACATGTTTTAATTTGTTCACACACAGTTTGAAGATGTATGTGTGTTTTGGTTTACCATTGATTTTGTTGAATTAAGCCCTAATTTTTGTGGTATATGTGTGTAGTTGTAATATGATAATTTGGTTCAGAAGTTTATATCAATAGTTTTTTTTTCTAGAGTGAAAGGTAGAATTCTTGTGACATAATTATTTTTCGGATTGTGATATGTTAATTTCAAAAACTGATAGACATTCCACTGAATACCATTTTAAGACTTAGAGCATACTGTCACCATACCAACACAAAATTATAACCACCCTTTAAGTCGAAACTAAGCGCTTTGTACACTTATGTTTGACTTGCTATTAATATGTGTTCTAATATTACAGATATAAACAAAGAAAAAATGTATTTAAAAGCAGTAGCAGTAGATAGCAAATATGACTCTAAAATGAATGACAAATGAAATACTCTAAATTAACTCCATTAAAAACATCTCAAAATAAGTTCTTTAGTATACCATTATTTCCTCGAATTTTGGAAAACATTGCTAAAGGTTTCCGATTAAAACGCTACAAAGCAGCATTATTTCCACAAAATAAAATTGTCAACCATTTACAAACACTCAAAGATCCAAAAAAGACTGATGATAAAGATGGAATTTACCAAATCAGTTGCAGTTGTGGTTAAAATGTACCTAGGACAAAAAAAGCAGTAAATTAAAAACGAGATTGAAAGAACACAAATATGACATGGTAACACTATGTCCTCTGCTGTAGTTGAACATTTCTGGAACTGTGATGGTAATTTTGACTGGAAAAATGTAAAGAACTCAAGAAATGTAGAAACAAACATAGAAAGGAACTTATAAGAGAGGATTTGTATAATTAAAAATATACCTGTGTGTAAGGAATATGGGAAAACCCCATAAAGAAGGTGTTTGGGTGCCTCACGAACTCTCCGATGATCATCGTTTCCAACGTATGAACCTTGCTTCATCCCTTCTGGCGTGTAATGCGCGTGAACAATTTTTGGACAGAATTTTTTGACGGATTCTGTATGTGAATATTAAACGCCAAAAATAATTGCTCAGTCCCAGACATAAACCACTTTCGATCCCAAAACCTGGACTCCATCCGCAGAAAGTGATGCTTTGCATTTGGTGGGACACCAAAGGAATAATTCATTTCGAACTCCTCAATCCTCAGCGAACTGTCAATGTAGAGATCTATAGTCAGCAACTGTAACGTTTAAATCAAGCCCTTCATCAGAAACACCCTTCACTCGTCAAATGAAAAGGTATTTTTCTTCTCCACGACAATGCACGTCCACATGTGGCACGTTGGACACAACACAAGATTATGGAGTTGGGTTGGGAAGTT
>NW_013669246.1:35625-57675 GCF_000517525.1 Limulus polyphemus
ACCTAGTTTTCTATTGAATACAGGGACATGACATTTTTTTTAGCCATTGGGCAAAAGAGGCAGTTTCCCAGGGCCCACCTCGTATCGTGAGTATAATAATAACAAAATGTATGATAAAATAATAATAATAAACCAGTTTTTTTAAGAAATGTGTATTTTTCATTTCTTTAACATTTTTTATCATTAATAAATACTGTTTATCAAATTTTCTTAAAAGCAAGAGTAAGTGGGGGTGGGCACTAGTTTATACTTCGCTCGGTGCCTGAAAACTGCACTAATTAAATACTTTTAGAATGTTTTATTTTTCTTAGGTCCACCTAATCCTGACAATTTACCAGAAGATGGAAAACTAAGAAGTGAGCTAATGGTCAAAGAAAATAGACGGTACTATCTTGATCTAAAAGAGAATTCACGTGGACGGTTTTTACGGGTGAGTGAGTACCAATGGTTACTTCATGAGCAGCATTGCTTGTTAGGGAACCATAGAATAATTTTATGTGTTTTCTACTCAAGAGAAAAAGACGTTAAAAGTTGCATACTTGCCAACCATCCACGTGAAAAAAGAAGGATTTTTCTCTCTTTCTTTGGCTAGAGCTGGGTGTTTAGTGTACTTCGCTAATTGATTAATTGTTGGATTCAACACTCAGTTAATTCAATTAATTAATTATTCTCATGAGATGAAATTATTATGTGAGTTAACCACATATCGGGTTTTGATATTTGCATTGTTGGCAGTGCACAGGTAGCCATTAACAACAAACAAACATAATTCAATATTCCAATTACTTTGAAAGTTGGAATAATCAAAATATAATTATGAGAAACCCTAATTTTGATTAGTTAAGTATTTTTATGAGTTGTGACATCAATTAATTAAGCTGAATAACTTTGAATTATCGAAAACAATAATGAAAACTCATAATGGCAATATTTGGAGTAATTGAAAACGGTACTTCTTGGAAACACAAAGTTTGATTACATGATTATTTTTATTACATTAATTTATTTTATCATAATTGGGATTACTGGATAATTGAAATAATTGGAAACACTAATTTTAAATAGGGGAATGTTTTCCTGATGTTAATCAATTTAATTTTCATTTAAATTATGGATAGTTTTAATAATTAAAAACAGTAATTTCCGACAAGGTACCTTACTTTAGCTCACATTCATAACTTTCTTCTTCAGTGCTGCCCTCTATTTGCAAATATTTTTTGCATACCATAAGTCTTTCATTCATGATTTAACTGGTTCTCGCGTGGAAATTATCATGCAACAAACCTCCACCAATAGAAGTGTCACACACCTATGTGAGTCACATGACTCCTGTGCTATTCTATCTAACTATCACTTCTCGTTTGGCAGTGCTTGTGTTCATACTTTTAATTCATATTATATATTTGTATTGATTTACTCTTATCGAGTTTACTATTTATTATCCTCTAGCACTAATTTATAATTTCTTCTGAAGTGGAATTACATTATATTTCTACATAGTTATGGAACTTAGTCATTATTTACAAACTGTTTTATGCTTTTTATATATTTTTACCAACACAGTTGTGTTTGGTTATTCGTTTTGAATTATGAATTCCAAAGTTCAAGTTATAGTTTCAGCGGTTATACCTTCTACTAGCAAATTTACAGCTTCAGGTGAAGGTCCTCGACTGTGGAATTATCGGCAGTTATTCGTTAAGAGTTTGATCGTTAGTTGAACTAAACTATTTTTTCCTGATATTGCCCATTTTCTTCCTGAACAAACCAAACCTGTTCGGGACAACGAAACATTTGACAGCCTTTTTCCTCCACCTGAATTTGCCATATCTTCTCAAGTTGATACTATGTGATCAAATAGGCCTCATACGGCTTTTTTGGACATGATTTCACAGGTATGTTCTGTTTTATCACTCTCCCCGATTTCCTATTATCCTCTCCCTTCCTTGTTACATGATACTTCTTTCTCTCTGTATTTTGTGTTTCCCACTTCTCTTGATATTGAGCATTTGGTATTTCAGTTACGTGAGAATGCTAGCATACCTTGCGCCCTGCAGGATTTAGATCTGTTTGCTTTAGCCTACCATCAGGCTGATTTTCTGTTCCTCAATTCTCAGCACCCAGAATCGATTTGACCTATTTGGGGGGTGGACCCTGATTATCCTGTTCATTTATCCAATGCCCAGTTTTCTCACCTTTGTCATACCCTCATGTCTATCCTACAGTACTTGTCCACCATCCACCTCCTATCTGATATGATCCATCGAGGTTTTTTGGGGGATACATTCGCCCTAATTACATTTATGTTGGCAGTTTGTCGACTTCAGCTCTTTCTTTGCACACCTGGTTCCTCTGTTGTTGGGATCTTTTGGGGAGAGACATGGTATTTTCTCAAATTTGTTTTCCACCTACTTATCTTAGGGACTTATGCTTGGTCCCTTTTCTCCATAGGTCGTAATTTGGAAATATTCCAGTGACTTTGAAATCAAGAATGGAATCAATGAGACAATAATCAACTCTTTCCTTGTTGGTTGATTGTTTGTCTCACTCTGAGCCTCGATCATCCCCCATTTCCATTTCCCGTCCTTATCCTTCCCGTCCTTTACCTGTTCAGTCCTCTAGGGTGTCTTCCTCTTGTCATTTTATTCAATGCAGAGTTTCATGCCACAACAGTATTGGTGACTACCCTGTGGGTTCCAGTCTGGTGGGGACTCGTTTATCCAAGATTGTTCCTCTATGGCGGGAGTTCACCAAGTTCTTCAGATTTTATCTGAGGGACTTGTCATCAACTTCATCTCTCCTTTCCCATTATCTCGGATGCCCATTTCCTTTCTATTGCCTCGGAATTCTACCACACGTCAGTGTCTGTCTGAGGCAGTACAGGATCTTCTCTCTCTTTGAATGACATCGAACATGTCATCCACCTTTTTCCAGGGTTTTATTCGAGGCTGTTTGTGGTACCCAATAAAACTGGAGACTGGTAGCCTATGATTGATCTTTCCCACCTCAACTCCTTTTTGGTGTTTCCTCACTTTACTGTAGAGTCGTTTCTCACCCACAGTTTGGCTTTTTATCCAGGTTAATGGATGACCAAGGTAAATGTCTCGAATGCTTATTTACATATTCCTATGTCGTCTGTTGAAATGTTATCATCAGTTTGTTCATCATGAGGTGGTTTATCAATTTTGTGCTTGCTTCAGCACCATTTGTCTTTTTTCGAGTGGTCAAGGCTTTTGCCAGACTTATGCATGCTTGAGGGTTGTGCTTACACCATCACATGGATGCGTGGCTACTTTTAGCTCATTCCAAACTGGAATCTTCCCAGTACACTTGTTTGCTTCTTTTGGAGACGGCTTGGGTAATTGGTTAATCAAGTAGGAGAAGCCCTTCTTTCCTTCTTCTTACCCAATATCTTATCCATTTGGGTGTTTTTCGACACTCATTTCATTCGAGCCCAACCTTCTCCTTTTAACTCCATTCAATGGATGTGGCAGTTCTCAAAACCCTTATTGCTCCCTCTATTATTGCTTGTGAGGTCCTATTTCTTTTGGGAATGTGGTCTTCTATGGCAGCACTTATCTCCATGGGTCATGTTCATATGAAATCACTTCAGTGGATTCTCCATGACCAGTGGAACCATTGGTGGGATCTCTTGGATGTTCCTATTACCCTTCCTCCTTCCCTTGTAGATGATCTGCATTGGTGGTTGAACAAGGGTCAAACATCAGTGACTGTTCCACTTCCTCCCCCTTGTCAGAATATATATATTTTCACTGACATTTCACTTCTCAACTGAGGGACATAGGTCAAGCAGCAAATAGCTTCAGTCAATGGTCTCCAACTGAGCAATTTTACCATATCAATGTCCTGGAGGTTCTCGCCATACATCGAGCTTTGGATCATTTTCTTTGTCTTGCCAGCAATTGTCTGGTTATTATACATTCCGACAATTCCACGATGGTGACGTATATCAATCACCAGGGAGGCACCCATTTTTATTCCCTCTGTGGTCGAACATTGGATCTTCTTTTTTGGACCCACATGTATGGTATTCATCTCCTTGTGTATCATGTACCAGTGCTATTAACCATTGTCTACCCTCCTGGACAAAATATGTCCAATGGAGTGGTTTTAGATCCTCAAGTTTTCCAGTGGTTATGCAATCAGTGGATGCATTTGTCACAATCCTCATTACGAAGTTACTTTGGTTTTGGTCTCCAGTACCTTATTCATTTGCACTGGCTGCCATTGCATTCAGTCAAGATTGGATAGACAGATTCCTTTATTTATATCATCCGATCAGACTCCTTTCCAGGGTGTGGTTTCTATCATCCACACCACTCTGTGTCAGTTCCTTCTGATTTCCCATGGTTTCCAGGGCTTCTCCAGATCCAATCTGCTCCACTATTGTCTCTTCCCATAACTCCACCCCTTCTATGGCAACCTCAGTCTCAGGTTGTTCCTCCAGCCCTTCCTACCTTCCATCTTCATGCCTGGTTTTTATACAGTGCTTTGCAAGGAGATCCGGTTTGTAATGGTGAGTAGCTTCATTTTTAGCACATTCCATTCTCCCTTCCTATTTGGAGGTTTATCAATATAAATGGAACATCTTCCATCATTGGTCTTTGGGCTGGGGGTTTTCCCCTGCTCTTCCCACTGTTCTTATTATTATTATAGAAATTCTCACTTGGCTATTTAGTCAGTTAACTTCGATCACAGGTTATCATGCTGCCTCATCCCACACTTTTCGTTTTTCCCAGTACCATAAAGTTTTTACCTCTCATACCTTATCGCTATTGTTGCATTCCTTTTGAATTAGTTGACCTCCAAGATATGTGGTCTTTCTGGACTGGGATTTCACTGTGGTGCTGCACAGCCTTACTTTACACCTGTTTGAGCCTTTTTCGTCGTGTTCCATGTTTCATTTATTCCTTAAGGTGCATTTCTTTCTCCTTTTGGCCTGTGGACATTATTGATGAGATTTGATTGCTATTGACATATCACAAACTCTGTACCATCCCATTTATATTCTCCTTTACCAGGATCGATCTTTCCTTCCCAAAACTTTGGTGTCTCAGATGGGTAATTCCTCCTTCTCACCAATTTCACTTTCTTCCATTTCCCGCCTCTATTCCCGATCTGATCCAGATAGACGTCTATGCCCTATTCGTGATCTTTGTTGTTATATTGCCTGCATGGCTTCCTTCTTTCATAATCGTTCCTGCCTTTTCATCCCTTGGCAACTATTCTCTGTTCATGATCTCCCTTACCAATTGGGTTTGGTTTTTAATTTGGTTTGCTTAACCTCCTTCTTTCCATAATTTGTTCTAGGGGTCTTCCCATCAGATTAAGCCCCATACTTTTTTCCTGGCATCTCATTTCCTTCGTCTTTTGTAGGAAATTCTTCAAGCGAGCATGTGGACCACTATGCATACTTTCGTTACTCACTATCTGTATTGTGTCACTTTTTTTCCTCATCGGTTTACCATCTTCCTCCTTTTGCCATTCTTCAGATTTCAGTGTTGCCTGTCCAGGTATAATTCAGTCTCTTGCAATTTGACAAGTAAAACCCACACTGTATGGTCATGTTGACTTAACTTTCAACATTTCCATGAACACAAAATGCATATTGTTCATTACAATCAAATAAAATAAAGATGGGTTGTTCCACAAGATCGCTCATAGGTATTCCTTACAATATCTTTTCTTCATAAGTATGCCTGTTCCTGACTGTACTAACCCTTGAACTTTATGGGTAAAGTAGACGGGGGACTGCTGCTCATCATTGCCATTCCTTATATTAAATAAATCGGGTTTGGTCTGCTTTTCAACATAGGGTTTCATTGTCACCTACTGCATCGTCTCTGGTGTGAATGTACCTCCAGACTCTCCACCATGTTTTTCTCCCCTCATTTCTTCCAGTGGAATACAAGAGTTTTTATCACTTTCTAGTTCCAAGCTGCTGGGGCGGTGGACCATGGAGGTATCCTCTTGAATAAGAGATATACAGTATAAACAATAAAGACTCCATTCAGTTGAGAGCAGGGCAGTGGTGTTCTGTTGGTGGAGATGACAAGACATCCTCCAAATGGATGCTTTATCTCTGCACGGCATTGTTCTAGGGGATGTTGTAGCTTTGGAGTGAGCCACATAGTACATTACAGGGATACCTTTCTTGCTTCTATTCATCCAGAAGTTGGGTTCCCAGTTCAATATATATATATGATACATCACTCTACTCTCCAGTAAGCTGAACTTGAGATGAAGATGGTATGATCCTCCAAATGGATGCTTTATCTCTGCATGGCATTGTTCTAGGGGATGTTGTAGCTGTGGAGTGAGCCACCATAATGACTGGGATCTCTCATCCTACCTCCACATGGAAGTCTGTTCCTGGTGGTTGAGTTTTTGATTTCAAACTGAACCAATCAACGTAAGTCCTCACACATATGTTCAGGGTGTCCCTGGTCACTCAGTCAATTCACCTCGAGTGTACTATCCCATTGCTTTGAGTCACTGTGTGTACTTGTTTGTTGCTTTGCTTCTTCCTCTTGTGCTAACCCTTAATGTATTTATGTCAAGGACATTTTGCATTTGGGGTGGTTCCAGTCTGTTTGATTTGAGTGGGACATAGTACATTACAGGGATACCTTTCTTGCTTCTATTCATCCAGAAGTCGGGTTCCCAGTTCAATATGTATACATATATGATACATCACTCTACTCTCCAGTCAGCTGAACTTGAGATGAAGATGGTATGATCCTCATCCTACCCCGGCATGCAGGTCAGTTCCCAGTAGTCGTGTTTTGGATGCAGTTTACTTGCTATGTATGGTCTGTCTTGCCCTAGCCACTCTACACCTTGGGGCACATCCCTTAATTTACCCACATTTCTTTCATAAGGGAGATTGAAATTATTATATGTTGTGGTTCTAATCACTGTCCAACCTGTGTTCTCTCCCATTTGGATGTGCTCCACACAATTTTCTACTCATATCTGCCACACTTCTTCCACATCTATGCAAAGAGCATATTTGGTACAGAAGTGGTGCGGTATCCCATGTATAATCCTCTTATTAGAGGGTTCCCTTGTTAGATTGTCTTATGGATGTTTCCACTTTCTCCCTTGCACCTGTCCCTCCATACATTCAACGTGGGATTCTAGCTATGTATGTGAATGGAAGTAAGGTATCTTGTTGGAAGTTATAATTTTCCAATACTGAAAATGTATTTCTGAAAGTTACTTATTTCTGCTCACACTTCTCACTCTTCCTCCCCACTGTCAACCAGTGCTCAAGTTTCTGCCTGAGCTTGAAGAGATAGGTAGAATAGCATAGAGGGAGTTACATGGGTATGTGGTACTTCTATTGTAGAATGTTTGTTGTATAATAGTTTGCATGAAAGTATCAGTTAAACCATGTGAATTGAAAGATGCATGGGAATGAAAGGCTTGTGGCATGCAAAAGATGCTTGCAAATAGAGAGCAGCACTGAACGAGAATAGTTATGTATGTGAGCAGAAGTAAGTAGCTGTTGGAAATACATATATGAAAATTATAACGATGGAAACATTAGTTGATTATTTTCATGATATTCATTGATTTAAATGTAGTTTCTATTTTATGTGATGCTAATCAATGCAATCAGTTAATATTTATAGGTAATTGATTATATTGAATATTGAGTTAATTGCCCAGTTCCATCTGTAACAATAAATCAACAATGATTGGCCCAGCATGGCCAGGTGGTTAAGGATCTATGGGTCACAGGTTCAAATCCCCATTGCATCAAACATGCTAGCCCTCTCAGCCATGTGGGCATTATAATGTGATGGTCAATCCCACTATTCATTGGTAAAAGAGTAGCCCAAGAGTTGTCGGTAGGTGGTGATGACTAGCTGCCTTCCCTCTAGTCTTACACTGCTAAATTAAGGACGGTTAGCACAGATAGCCCTTGTACAGCTTTGCACGAAATTCAAAAACAATCAACAATGATTATGTTAAAAGTCTGCATCTTTGCCAGTTGCGGCAAAGGAAATAATTATAACATGTATTCTTGTTTATTATGCTAAAGGAGATTACTTACCTTAGTTTAAAATTACTGACACGTTATATTTTGACTAATTTTAATATAAATGCAGTTTGAGTTTGAATACATAATTATAAATAAGATTTCATTTAAAAGATTAAAAGTAATTAGTGTTAGGCTACATTAACCTATTTTTAAGTGAATAGATTGTTTGTAAACTTTTTGGTTATGACCAGTGGTACTTTCTGAACATTGTTGAATTGTCACAAAAGCTATGTCAGGAGCACTAACGATGTAGAACTACTTAAAAGTTTTGGGAAACAATACCTTATTAACAATTTACTCTATCAGTATAAAGCTACAATGTGGCATCGCTTTCCTTTTGCATGCTGTTTAGAGTTAGATTTGATGGGATTGCTGTAATAGTGTAAGAAAAAATGCTACGTAGAACATCTTAAAATAAACGTAGCGAAATTACTTTTCACAGATTGTCCTCATGCATGAAATTCATAACAAACCAAACTCATTACCCTATGGGGAGAAGACTTTTTGGTACACCTTATATAGCTAGTCATTGTATGTGTGTGTGTTAAGCTATGAAAGTCAGAGATAGAGAAAAAAATACTTAAGAGAGAAAGTTAAGCCTGGATAAATTTATTATTTTAACTACATTATTTCTTTATTATCAATACAGAAAAACATTAATGCTTGTTTTGTTTGTAGTTAAGCACAAAGCTACACAATGGGCTATCTGTAGTCTGCCCACCATCGAAACCTGATTTCTAGTGTTGTTAGTCTGCAGACATTCCGCTGTGCCACTGGGGAACAAATACTTCTTGGAATGAAGGGTTTTTTTTTGTCTTTTACTTTGATACTAGAAACATTATCGTAATGAATACACTACTAGCTTCTAAAGATTATACTGTTACAGGTAAATTTTTATATTTTTACAAGTGTTTAGACACACATTTGTAGTTTAGAATGTGGGTACTTGGTTATTTTTAGTGATTTGAAATGTTTTTCACACAATTTCTTGTGCAAAGACCTTGATGAAGGTTGAAACTGAAACATTAAGAAAACATAAAACAAGTGAAATGTAATCAGATCCATCTATATCACTTGAATTTATTTGAACTGTAATGTAATGAGATCCATCTATATAGCTTGAATTTACTGGAGCTGTTAGAGTCTTAGAGTATGCTTTTTGAGAACTGAAAAAAAAAAGAAAAAAAATTATTTCAGTTAGTTTTTATCTTCATAAAGGAGAATATGATTTTCATTACAGATATCTCAAACAATTACACAAGGTGGTCCACGCTCTCAGATTGCTATACCAGCACAAGGAATGATAGAATTTCGTGATAACCTTACTGACTTGTTAGAAGAGTTTGGCACTGATGATGGTACATCATTTGGTAATTTACCCCTTTTCTACATTATTATTTCAGCAAAATATGAAACTACCAGCGAAAGTACCCGGCTTCGCATGGGTTATTGGGGTGATATATTTTAGCAAGTGCATAAAATTTATCATGAAAGTAAAAATATCAATCCATTTTTAAACTTAAATCGTTTCAGTATTAAGATATTTTCTGTTATATCACCAACATCTTTAATTATAAACAAACCTCTTTATTCAACAGAAACTGTAAATTAAGAAATTAACAAATATTTTTCCAGTTTTGTTGTTTCCACATTTCATTTTATACTTTCAGTACATAAACTAACAACAATATTAGGTTATACTTTTGTTTCTGAACAACATGACATAAAAGCCATTGTTGGAATGCATTGTTACCAAAATGCACTGGCTTTTCTATATATTAAGAGTTGTTAATCTAACTGATATACTACAGAGTATACAATGGGGTGCACACGCACGTGGATAAGATAAATAATAATACCCAGGTGCACACCCTCAGGGTCCACTTAGTATGAGTGCAAAGTTTCAGGTTTCTAGGTTCTTTCCTCTTGGAGCTATGACAGTCATACACACACACACACACACACACAGAGGCATGCCCTTTTATTATTATAGACAATGTATCATTTGAGATTATTACTAGAAATATTAAACTAAAACTGTTTGCAACATAAGTTCCAAAGAAATGTTAAGAAATACTCAAGGTGTTATTTTACTTAAATATTATAAATATTAAAGGTTGGATACATTATATTACAACTGTTTGGAATATGCAAATCAGTAAGTCATGTGAAAACCATAGTCAGTATAAAGTCGTAGTGGAATAGCATGTACAAGAATTACACTTTGATATCAGTTGTCATTTTGTAGATAGAGTGATGCCACCAAAAACTGATTGGTTTTGGTAAGTGTAATAAAAAACCTTGAAAATACAAAATATGTATACATTCAGATCATAAATATGTGTCAAATTGGGAATTTAGAACTTCCAGGATAGGGAAAGCCCATGTACTTATTGTATTGGAAAACAAAGTAATATATATCAACTTGGCACATCAGGACCATCCAAAAAGAAACCTGCATTAAGTTGTACCCTTTATTGTCCTGAAGAAGAATAGTCAACTATTCAAAAGTGCTCGAGTATTGGGTCTTGTCTTGAAAATATTACAAGTTTTGTAGGTGACCCTGTGTGCTAACTACTTAACCTGAAGTTGTACCTCAGTTATAGTAAGCAAAGTGTAGCATTTTCTAACAGATGAGAATCCACAAACACAAAGGTAGTGGCAGAATCCATTTATATGTCCCATGCAACAGTATGCAACATATTCAAGAAGGATCTGTGTCTTGCTTCCACAACATATCCATTTAACCATTGCATACCTCAAACAACTGATACTTAAATGGGTATTACTGCTATTCCAAACAAAAACATATTCAATATACCTTATGTGATGCCTATGGATTTCTATGTGCTCGGACTGTTAAAACTGGTGCTAGGAAACCTTCATCCTTATACAATAGATGGATAATGGTAAGCTGCAGGGAGGAGTGGTATGCTTTAGATATGACAAGCTTGCAACAGAGCCTTTTGCGATGGTAACTATATGGCAAGGCTATTATTAAAATGTACAATCCTCAGATAGAACATTTCAGATGTCATGAGATTGACTGTTTATGATGTGGTGAGGTTCCAAAATTGTTGTAATCTAATGCATTTAACCCTTAGTATTAAATTAACCAAAGGTCTTGTTTCTAAAAGTTAATTTCATTTCATTATTAATGTGATTACATGATATTTAGGCCTTCAAGTGTCTTACAAAAATTTTTAAGGCTTACAGTATTTTTCAGTGTTTCAATGAATGTTTTCTATTTTTTTTCTCTCTGTAAAAATTATAAAAAAGTAAAGCTGAAATTCATGACCACTTACTAACTTTTTTACTAACTTTTACTAACTTTACTAACTAAGAAAAAAAATATTTTGACTCGCATTCTTATTTTTTTCCCATTTTATTGTGTGGAATTTCTGTAATTTTTAAACAAAAGACATTTATGAATACTTGACATGGAAATTTGAGAAGAATTCAGCCAGAGTATTTTGCTAGGCTTATTAGATATTACTTGGAGGTTGATTTTAATGATTGATTAAGCAAGTGTTGTATTAAACAGTTAAAACTTTTAAGTTGGCCATAAACTTTGTTTATGTGAAGTAACTGTAAACTTTGCTTTCAGTTTTTTACCAATTTAATTGTTTGAACACTATCACACCAGAAGAACAGTCTTCTACTTAGATTTGAATTTAGTTTTATATTTCTTTTGCTTGGGGCAACAAGTTTCGTGATAGTTTTATTTCAAACTGCTAGAACAGAAGTGAGACCTGAACTTGATGTGTACTAGGCAGTCCCATTAAAAACTTTGTTTCCAAGTTACCACAGGTGTGTAATCATTGTTGCACCAACCAGAATACAGTTTTTTACTTTTGTAAAATGGGTTAAGGTGCTAAAGTAGATAAAGTATGTCTAAGCAAGGTTTTATTCACATTCAATTAGAGGAGCATGAATCACAACTTAGATTTTCGTTAAATTTCAATTAAGTTAACTGCATATTGATCACTTCTGAAATTTAGTAAATGCTTTGGTTTATGTTGAATCTATCTATCATTACCAACATTGTATCTGACCCTTTAATTTTAAAATATTATATTTAACACAATTTATTAAAATATTGTAGCTTCAAATTTTAGTTTAATACTTAAATTCAGTTGAGTTAGAAAAAAAACATAATCATGTATTTTGTTATGTTTCAAAACTCTCCAATGATGGTGCTACAAACCACCTAATTGAACTGTGTGTCAGTATAAAACTGTTTCTCTGTCAGCTGTAATGTGGTTCTTAACTTAACGAGTAGTTTGAGTTTTACTTAATGAATTAAATATGATTAATATATATCCAACTTCAATAGCAATGTGGTATAATATGATTAGGGTGAACAGTAATTTTGTGATATACTGATTTTATTTTCACATTTTTACATTAAGTGCTTATATTAAAAATCATAAGAATTCACTGTGATGTTTTGGTAATGTCTTACAGAATTCCAAGTTTACAATTTCAGTTTTACTCTTGACAGAGACTTTTTGACATGTTAACAACTTTGTGGGAAGTTTATTTAATTTAATTTCTCAAAATATAATTTCATCCTTAATAACGTTGTTCTCTGGTTCACAAATATCTGCTTCTTTTGACACTTCTTTAAATTATATTTTATGTCTTAGGGTTTAAAGGAGACCTCCCAGAGGCTCGTCACATTCGGGTAGAGAACAAGAATTTTTATTTTGATGTTGGCCAAAATATCAGAGGAATATACATGCGTGTATCAGAGGTAATTTTTAAAGTTGTTTTAAGTTAAGGGCCACAGTATTTCCATTTCTTTCAAGGTTTGAAAAGGAAAAACTTAAGAGTTCCAAATTTTTAAAGAAAATATAGTATTCTTATATAATTGTAAAAATATTTTGTGCTGTTTGCTCAGATTTTTTTCTACAATTCTACAATGTTGTTGGGGATGTTACAATTCCTACTTGCTTCAACAACTCCAGTCGTATTGCTCTTCATTGCTAGGGTTATACCGTGTGTGATGCAATGCAAGTATAAAAAACACATTTTGTTTCTTGCAATCTTTGTCTCATAATACTCATTTCACCTGACCCCAATCCTGCAACTTTATCTTCTGTAATTTCTCTGAGTACTTCAAAACACTGCTTAATAGTGTTCTCTGCCTTTCCACCTACCACTTTATAGTTCCATAAAAAAAACAATTTAGATATCCCTTTCATTTTCCACTTTGCAAAACACGGTACGTTTGTTAGCAAGCTTAATGCTACAAGTTCTTGAAATACCTATAGAATGATAGGTTTCTTTTATGTGAGTGTAAAACACTTAAATACACCAGTTTGATTTTCGATACCTCACTACTATAAAGGCTTGGCTTGGTCTGATATTTCATTGGTGGTAGTTTCCAGGGTCACTGATGAGGGGCCCAGCATGGCCAGGTGGTTAGGGTGCTTGACTCGCAATCTGAGGGTCGCAGGTTCGAATCCCTGTCACACCAAACATGCTCACCCTTTCAGCTGTGGGGGCATTATAATGTGACGGTCAATCCCATTATTCATTGGTAAAAGAGTAGCCCAAGAGTTGGCGGTGGGTGGTGATGACTAGCTGCCTTCCCTCTAGTGTTACACTGCTAAATTAGGGAAGGCTAGCGCAGATAGCCCTCGTGTAGCTTTGTGCAAAATTCAAAACAAACAAACACTGATGTGGAGTGGAATTCTCCAAAACCAGTCTGGCACACACCACAATGCAAGAATAGACCATTTCAATTTTTTACTTGTTGTTGACCAAATGTTTAAACAACTCTATTTATTCAGATTTAATGTTTCATCAGTAACTATTTGAACAAACTTACTAGCAACTAACTTACTGCTAGCAATAGTTTGTTTCTGATAGTATTTTTATGAAAGGTTCTTCAAGCTCAAATAATGAGTTCTCATCAGAATGGAGTACGCCACTTTTTAAAGAACAGTTTTTTCCTTCTCATTAAGACTTTTAAATTTTCTCAGTGGCATACACAGCATAATTGTTGCATCCTTAGTCTTATCAACTGCAGCTTCAGAATGGACAGTTATAAACATTTTCCTTTTAACCCCATGCATCTGGACCTGACTCTTTTACACTTGCCACAAACTTTTCAAGTGTTACCTTAAAATTGAATCAAACACCATCAATGTAAAATTGGTGTGAAAACATATTACTTATGTTTTTAACATCTTAATTTTAAAAGTAAGTATTTCAAAAATGTTAGTCTTCATTTTTCAGTATTAAGTGACACTCCAGTTTCTCAATTTCAGATATTTATATCTATAGTAATAAGTTTCTACAGTTTGAGCCTTCCACCATCGTGATTTGCTAAAATATCAATAAATTTGTCAAACTCATCTTTTTTTGAGATTTTTTGCCAGTTAACCTTACATGACTGAAGGACATGCTTATAACCAATAAAAAAAAAAGCAGATTTTTTTCTACATAAATGTTTTGTTTAGTTGTCCCCCATAAACCAGTAATAAGTGGAATTTTTGGGCTTGTGTTGATGATATTTTACTGCCCTAATTTGGAGATATTCTACTATAGTGACTGATATATATTTTTTGGGTTCTGAAAAGCATATTTCATAGCTACATGAATTCTTTCTTTTGGAAATCCAAATTTGTGAAACACAATAAGACCTACTGAAGATCATTACTTGGGTACAAAAACTGCCTCCATTATCAGTGAGTACTACAAATCCTTGGTTTTCTATGTACTACAAATCCTTGTTTTCTATGTACTACAGATCCTCGTGTTTTTTATGTGCTACAAATCCTTGTTTTTTATATGATACAAATCCCCTTTTTTATGTACTACAAATCCTTGTTTTTCTATGTATTACAAATCCTTGTTTTTTATGTACTACCAATCCTTGTATTTTTATGTATATTTTTTAAGAAAAGTAAATAAAACATAAGTATTATAAACTTTTTAGTTAGGTGATAAAACTTCAATAAAATAACGTCTAAAATTTTAGAGCTCAGAACCTGATACTGCACTTTGTGTTGTATCTACAGAAAACGTTTGACTGATTTATTGCTTTTAATGTGCAGTAGTTGGTCGAAGGTACTGTAATTAAAAGAAAGCACATGTGAAAAGGTTAGAAGTTCAAACTGTTAAGATAAGCAATTTGGAAGTGTGTTGTAAATTCTGCAGTCATTCTAGATGAAAAAATGGTATTAATGATTTTATTTCGTATTTTTCAATTTTTAATTTCACTGTACATTGATGGTTTCAATGCAGTTAATGAGAAAATATATTCAGTTTTTCAAAAAAACTTTTGATATTCATTTAGGAAGTTCTAGTGGTTATGCATATGACTTATGAAAAGTGTAAAGTGAAGAAAAGATGTTATTATTCTTAGCATAAAAATCACCTTTGATTCGGACTGACTTGGTAAAGGCTTTGTAAATTCACAGACAAATATTTAGTAAAAATACTTTTTTGTGTCGAACAGATTTTTAATGCTAACTAAAACGTTGCCAAGTTACTTGAAGATACACATAGTTACAGTACGGTTAGTTCTACTGTTACAAACATAAGACATACTTATAACAAATCCAAAAGATCTATGTGAATCTTCAGTACTGGCCTTGTTGAAAGCCTGAAAACCGTTTTGCATGCTATTACAGAACTCAAAGGTGACAATTAAACCAGCTTTAAGTATGGAGGTCTTTATTTTCAAGAAAAATAGAAAGTTCCAAGAGTACACTTTTTTTGGCAATCACTCTTGAAATGATAATGACATTTTCCACCCACTGAGAGTTTTGATCCTGACCAATTAGCAGCCTACATGGCTGGACTTGAAGTCCAGAATTTAAGACTTGGAATGAAATGATCAAACTAAAACTAATGATATGATTATGAAGGTAGCAGACCATATCTGTAACATGGATCCAGTGTTTATTTCTTATGATTTGGCAAGATTACAGAGCTGAACATAGATTATGAAAGTAGCAGACCATATCTGTAACATGGATCCAGTGTTTATTTCATATGATTTGGCAAGATTACAGAGCTGAACATAGATTATGAAGGTAGCAGACCATATCTGTAACATGGATCCAGTGTTTATTTCATATGATTTGGCAAGATTACAGAGCTGAACATAGATTATGAAGGTAGTAGACCATATCTGTAACATGGATCCAGTGTTCATAGATTATGAAGCAGGGAAGTTCTATGCTTTTTTATGTGGTGAAAACACCTTTTGGGGGTCAGCAGTTATATAAAGTTGCTGTATGAATGTTAAGCTTTTCAGCTACTGTAGCTACTTGTTTACATAAATGGAAAGCATTCTATAATGTTAAAAAAATGAAAGGGTACTTACCAAATTGTAATGGACTGAATAGCTAAAATAGTCCTATAATACCGATTTCGTACAAGGTCAGTGACAAAATAGAAGAGATGACTATGAATTGTAAATGAAGATCAAAACAGAAGCTTCAACTGTAAGCACTAATAGGACTTGATTCAGCACAAGCAGGTAAGAAAAAACTAGTGAAGACAAAGGATCAAATGAGGATGAAATCAATGTAGACTAACATAGAGTGACACTAGAAAGAGAGAGAGAATAGTGATTCCAAAATAAACTTACTTCCTCTCACACAAAAGCTATCTTGATTGTTGACTGCTCTCTAAGCATTTCTAAAATAATTTTTTGTAATCAGTCTGCCAGTCTGTATACCTCATCAGTTGCATACCATTTCATGTCGTGATTACTCTCCACCAATAGTATTGTGCCACCTATCACAGCATGGCTAGTTCTCTCTGCTACTTGTGCTCAATCCTCACTTCCTCAATTTGTGTGACACAGTTTAGACGCGTGTTTAATTTTTTCTGAGTGTGACTACAGTTTTTGATTGTGATTTGTTGCCGTTTTTGACAAAGTTTGTTCAACAATTTCTAATTTTCATGTTTGATTTCATTTGTTTCCACGAACTTGCATTCTTCCTTCTCTGGTTTGACTGGCTCCTGCTTTCTTCCTCCCATTTTCAGTCCATAGTCCACGCTTGCCTGCCCCTACAAGATGCAGAACGAGTTGGTTTCCTTATGACAAGGGGGATGTCCATTCTGACCCCTCTCAATATCCCATTCATTTGGGGGGGATTCTTCTTTTCAACCTCAGTCAGGCCCAGACCTCTCCTGTTTGTCTCCAGGTTTGGTACGAGCAGTTCACACATCTCTCACTCTGTTATGACTAAATATCTTCTATCTCTTTGGGAATGTGGACTTCCTTGGACACTTTCATTCCCATGGGTTGGACTCATATGTATTCCCTTTGGTGAACACTCCTTGATGAGTGGAACTTCTCCTCAGATCCCTGGCTTGGTAGTTGAACAGAGTCCAGACCGCAGTGGGGTTGCTGCTTACTCTGCCTTGTCCAGATTCTCATATTCCTCCTTTTTAGGGGTCTAAGGTTCTTACCTCGACTCCTGGGAGATTTCCAGTCTCTGGTCAATCAAGGAGTCTTTTTCATACTACCTTTCTTGAGCCTTTGGTGGTTGGTCAAGCCTTCTCCCACCTAAGCCTCTCCTGTAGGGGGGTGGTGGTTATGGTACATTCCCACCTCTTCACTGTGGTCACTTGTATCACTAAGCCAGGGGATACATATTCCTGGTCTCTGTGCTTTCAGAGCCTGGGTTTCTTTTCTGAGCTCACTGTCATCATGTTATGGTTTTCACTTGCCTTTTTCCTGACTCCTTCCATCTGATGGTGATTCAATTATTTTCCAACAAGATTCTCATCACAAAGTGGGCCCTTCTTCCACAGATGTTGTCACTCTCTGTCTTCATGCATGGTTTTGTTTTGTCCATTGTCTCAGCCCAGGGTTTGACTCCACATTTTGGATCCTTCCTTCCTGATCCATAAGACTTTCTTCCATGTCTGTTTCCCACTGATGTTAATATACCCCCGACTTTGGCCTCTTCAACTTGTTTTCTGTCCTTCCCACCCTTCCTTCCCTGTTCTTCACCTGATATTTTGTCAAAGGCTTGTCCACTTCATCCTTGTACAGCTCTCAGGCAGCCTTGTCTATCTCCTTCTGTTTCTACTGGGTTTTGTCTTCCCCTGTCCTTTCCCTCCTTTTCTTTGCCTATTGGAATCTCACTGTGGTCCTTTATGCCCTTTTCAATCCTACATTTTACCCTTTGTCTTAATATTCCATCTACCTTTCCTCCCTCACGACCTAATTACTTCTCCTTCTTGCTTGTGGTTGTAATCTTTTGGATTTTTATACCATTCATCTTACCCACATCCTTACCAATCCTCTTATGTCATCCTATATCCCAACCTCAATCCTTCCTTCGTAGGACCTATTCTGCCAGTGACTGTGTCCTGGCTTTCACACTCAATTCCTTACCTTCCATTTCACACCTGTACTTCCATTCTGATCCAGATGAGCTTTTTTCAGGTGTTATGTAGCACATTCTGCCTACTTTCAGTGTTCGCGTTCCTAACCTCTTATTCCCCAAATCTTTGGTGGGGAATTCTGCCCATCCCTGCTGATTTTTTGATTCCTTAATAGGGTTCGATCTGCTTTACAAAATGTTGAAATGCAGTCACCAATTGCACTGTCTCCTGTGTGATGTTCATCTGGACTCCCGACTGCCTTTTTACCCTCTCCCACCTCCATTTTTCGTCAGGTAGAGCACGGGAGTCCTTACTACTCTCAGTTCCCAGTCACTGGAGTGGTGGATCATGGAAGCTTCCTCTCGAGTGTAACTTCTTGTTACTATACTTACATTCGTCTATTCACTCAGTGAAAAGAGTGTGAAGCTGGTTCCCTACTGATGTTTCACCCAGGTTTTTTTCTGCATGGGCAGACTGCAATCAATAAAACCAATGATCAAGTAATAATTGGGGCTAGCCTATGAGGAGGGATCCTCCTCGTAATTCCGGGTTCAGGATCAAAATGCCCTCTTCCTATGGTTGTGTGCTGTAGAGGTCTCTCTTCTCATTAATTCTGGTTGCAGAAGTTTCTTAACTGCTTCTCTCGTTGGGTTTGAGAGACTTCGTCTGCTTCATAATACCAGTAACAGGACGTTTGTGTTCTGTTCCTATGGTTGGGCGAATGTTGCTTGTCCTCCTCATAATTCTACCCTGCATTTACAGTTGAGTGAGGTATGATTTAGCTTGTAATACTGGTTACAGCTTTCCCTATTCTTTCAGTTGATTCGAGGCAATGCCAAGATCCCGTAATGTCTGGTTTGGTTTGTCATACTTCTTGCTCCCACAGTAGTTTTGGGAGTTTGTCTGGTTACACCCATTGCTCTCTTCTTCTTCATAATTCCGGTTACTTCACATATGGCACTCTTTTTACTTGCAGTTGGGGTTGTTGGGTATCAATAACGTGGTCCATATGCCAAAGCCACTTGTTATTATTACTTTTTTTTTCTCATCACGTGTTGCTACAGCTTGCATCTTCTTAACACTTTTACCGTCGTGCATGAACCACCTTTTCTGCCCATTTGGTGCTTCTTTCCTCATTGTCAGGTTTTATATGGCCAGGATTCTTTACAGTAGGTGTCTGTGACATGTTGGCAATAAATGTCAACAATAAACAGACAGCACACAATCCACTTGTTTAAAATAACATATTCAAAACAAGTCAAACATATGTACAAACATTCGTTACTTTATTAGTTATCACAGTTATATCTAGAGCTTTAAATAATTGTCTCATTTTGATCAACGTCCACACAGGTGGGTTCAGTTACTTTAGAATACAACTTGACAATACAAATTCTTCTATATCTCTGTTGTTCCAATACTACTGTGAAACTCACTTTAGATATTGCCTGTTAAGGTGAAACTAACAATCACATAGTCCAACTTCACTTTCACTAACTTACTTTAACTTCTTACTTACACTATGTATCTGCATGCATTTATAACACTTGACAGAAAAATCTAGAAATATCTAGACCTCTAGTGATAACAATATTTATATAACGAGAAAAACTTAGAAGTTTTGAATAAGATGATGTCAACAGTATTACAAGAGCCTAGTGCAACAATTAAACTGTGTATACAACGAACAGCTCAGAAAAATCTAGAAATATCTAGACCTCTAGTGATAACAATATTCACATTATGAGAAAAACTTAGAAGTTTTGAATAACATGATGTCAACAGTATTACAAGAGCCTAGTGCAACAATTAAACTGTGTATACAACGAACAGTTCAGAAAAATCTAGAAATATCTAGCCTTCTAGTGATAACAATATTCACATTATGAGAAAAACTTAGAAGTTTTGAATAACATGATATTGTTACGTCTCCGTTCGTTAGTTAATTTTCCGTACAAATTCTTCCCGAAGAATTTTACCGATACAAGTCCTTTCTCAAATAAAACTGGTTTATTCTTTCCGAATACAACTTTGCGATACACTTAATTTCAACAGTCGCTCTATAACAAACGCTATAATGCACAACAAACTTATCACGTGCTCAACAATATTCTTACTCATTAGCCTACGTTGCTTCTTGGCCGGTCTTATATATATACAAGACTACCCCAATCTAGTAGTCTCCCGACGATTCATGAAGGTTCGAGAAGGAAGTGGCGTGATATGAGCGTCACGTGACCTACGTTGTCATAACAATATTCAACAGTAATACAAGAGCCTAGTGCAACAATTAAACTGTGTACACAACATACAGCTCATAATATGACATGGGACCGATTGGACCATCTTGACTGTTCCATCCTCTAAACTAAACTAAAACTATTAATAAATAAATTAAAAACAAAAATCTTAAAGCCAGCCCTTATCTTTCATATACTTATCAAACTTTTCTTAAACTCACTTAAACTTACTGTCCCTACAAAATTTGAAGGCAACCCATTTCAAAGGCCAACCACCCTGTTAGAAAAATGAAGCTGTCTTAGCTGAAGATAACTCATACCTTGTCAAAACTTATATTTATGTCCCCTAGTCCTACTATTTTCATTGTTAAATATGAAAAAAGATGATTCCCTTTACAATCCTAACCACCCCAATCAGATCCCTCCTAACTCTTCTTTTTTCAAGAGAAAACAATTTGAGAGATTTCAATCTCTCATTATATGACAACTCTTCCATTGTAGTAACCCTTCTCTGAACCCTTTCCAACAAGTCAATGTCTTTCCTAAGGTAAGGAACCCAGGATTGAACACAATATTCCAAATGTGGCCTAACCAGTAACATTTACAATAAATTATAACCTCTTTAGACTTGTGTTCAATATTTCTATAGATGCAACTTAAAATCCTATTTGCCCTACCACTAGCAACAGCACACTGCTTGAATGGCTTTAGAGACTGATCAACCATTACACCAAAATTCCTTTCTTTCATAACACTGTTAAGGTTATTCCCATCCAAATTATACTTATAATTCAAATTATGATAATCCACATGCATTATCTTGCATTTATTATAATTAAAACCCATCTGCCATTTATTTGCCCAACTCACTAAAATGGTTTAAATTCTTTTGTAAATCAGCAGCATCCTCTTCACAGCTAGCAACACCCAAGACCATAATATCATCTGCACATTTAAGTAATTTATTGACTATTCCTTCATCTATGTCATTGATGTAAATCAAGAAGACCAAAGGTCCCAAGACTGTGCTATGAAGTACCTCACTTGTAACATTAATCCAATTTGATTAAACTCCATTTGTAACAACCCTCTGCTTTCTTCCATCCAGTCACTCTTCTATCCAACTAGCAAACTTATCCCCCCACACCTACAGAGATATTTTTAGAATACTTTTATGTGGCATCTTCTCAAATGCGTTCTGAAAAGCCAGATACACCAAATCTACACTCTTACCCTCATCTACATAGGCAGTAACCTTTACAAAGAATGTCAAAAGATTTGGAAGGTAAGATTTTCCCTTATTGAAACCATGTTGACTATCCAATAGAATTCTAAACTTTGTTACATAATTTTGCAAAGCATCTTTTAACACACTTT
>NW_013669246.1:58567-67779 GCF_000517525.1 Limulus polyphemus
TGACACAGAGTGGCACTAGAGAGAGAGAGAGTAGTTATTCGGTGACACAGAGTGGCATTAGAGAGAGAGAGAGAGTAGTGATTCGGTGACACAGAGTGGCACTAGAGAGAGAGAGAGTAGTTATTCGGTGACACAGAGTGGCATTAGAGAGAGAGAGAGAGTAGTGATTCGGTGACACAGAGTGGCACTAGAGAGAGAGAGAGAGAGTAGTGATTCGGTGACACAGAGTGGCACTAGAGAGAGAGAGAGTAGTGATTCGGTGACACAGAGTGGCACTAGAGAGAGAGAGAGTAGTTATTCAGTGACACAGAGTGGCACTAGAGAGAGAGAGAGAGAGTAGTGATTCAGTGACACAGAGTGGCAATAGAGAGAGAGTAGTCATTCAGTGACACAGAGTGGCACTAGAGAGAGAGTAGTGATTCAGTGACACTAGAGAGAGAGAGTAGTGATTCAGTGGCACTAGAGAGAGAGTAGTGATTCAGTAACACTAGAGAGAGAATAGTGATTCAGTAACATATATTGGCACTAGAGAGAGTAATGATTCAGTGACACAGAGTGGCACTAGAGAGAGAGAGTAGTCATTCAGTGACACAGAGTGGCACTAGAGAGAGAGTAGTGATTCAGTGACACAAAGTGGAACTAGAGAGAGAGAGTAGTCATGCAGTGAAACTAGAGAAAGAGAGAGGAAACTGTAATTCAGTATCACAAGCGGAGTCAGTGACTTGTGGCTGATGATTCTTAGTGACATAAATAATTTATTTTTAATATAATTGTTCAGAAATACTAAAAGGTAAATAAGAAAAATGAGTATTAGAATAAAAGCTGACTATTATAATTATGTCCATATCTTATAGTGATAGAGGTTCCTCAATGATGTGTTTTATCATTATTTATTAGTAGCAATATTATAGAGTGCTGCTCTGATAAATACTGAATAAGGAATTCAAATTGGAAAAGAAAAAAATTGTGAGATTTTCCACAAAATAATTTTTCTTAAAAATGGAATCCCCTGGTGGGACAGTGGCAAGTCTGTAGATTTACAACAATAAAATCAGGGGTTTGATTCCCCTTGGTGAACACAGCAGATAGCCCGATATGGCTTTGCTATAAAACACACACACTTAAAATTTGGCATCTTTACTGCAAGAGATTTCATCAATGCAGGCAGGGCAATATTATCCAGAATTTGTCAGTGTGATATGCCATGTGTGCCTTCTTTAACTGCTACATTGGATTAAGTCCAAACTGTGATAGTAATCCCACCACTCTTCACAATCATACCCAAAAGTTTAATCTCAAACTCAGACTTATTGTCTACATGCTCATTTTCCACAGCTCTTCACCCTCAAATTTGATGCTCTAGACACTAGCAGTCCGACTCGTCACTAAATTCCCGGCTGCTGAATTTGATGCCAGAGTATAATAATTAAAGTCTTGTACCAAAATTTTAGTTTGTGTGAACTTGTTCAATTCTGAGAGTGGCAACTTCTACTATTATTGATAAGACCTTCACTCCATTGTTCTTTACTCTCATATTTGGTGCTCAAAGCACTAGAAGTCTTAATAACTTCTCATCAAATTCAGCACTCAAGAATGATGTTAAAAGTTTAATAGTAAAATTTTAGTTTACGTGAACCTGTGCAGCTTCTACTATTAGTAATAATAAATCAAAGAATATTAAAATAAATGTTTTGCTGAAGAATGAATTGATAGTTCGCTGACACGTTAGGTTAACATTTACTTGAAACCTATCTTTGAAAGTAAAATTCTGTGAAGCCAAATTACCAGCCTCTATACTATACTTTGTAATATAAAGAAGTGGAATATTGCTTCTTTTTTAAAGTCAAATATGTTAATTTTGTTTACAGTTTGATAGATTCAACAATACAATTTTTTAAAATGAGGTTAATTTAGTATTTATAGCACTCCTATATTTTCACCCAGAAGAGATATCATTTATTACTCTAGAATAGAAACGTTTACAAATGGAACGTTAATGATGTATTAAATTATTTATTCCAATAGAAATATTTAAAAGACTGTTGTAATGAATTTTTGAATACATGGAAGTAAGAAAACGTGAATTTTTATCTTCTAGGTGAAAAGTAATTTTAGAACTGCCATCACCATTCCAGAAAAATCATGGTCCCGCTTTCGAGACATATTTGCTGAATACATTGACAAAATGAAAGATCTTACAGAGCCACCTAGTGAGGGTGGAAAGTAGGGTTGATCAAGAACAGAGCAATGACTCTCTCCAACCTGTATGCTTGGGTCAGTTGTCTTCTCATACTGACTATCGTAAAAGTGGGATTCTCTGTTATTTGTGCATGCGATGGGGAAGGAAGTGGCCTGGTGTCAATAGTTTCTTTGGGAAGGAACTGCTGACATCATCAGTTTTCTACCTAATGCAGCTCCATTGCACTGTAGGAAGAGTGGCTGGTTGATCTTGCTTTTTTGCAGTAGTGTGCAGATTGTCTTCTATTTGTTGTGTATCCAAGATGGAGTTTCTTATCACCTTCCTTACAACCAAGGGGGAGGAGGAATTTGTTGCTGCATAAAATATGGTGAAAGGTGTACATTTGACTGAATAATAAACTTTTGATGTTAATATTATAATTGTTTTGTATAAACTTTTGCCAGAACTACAAGCAAGTCATCTCCCACTCCAGTTTTTAATCCTACAGAATGCTGCAGTTGTAGTGCAGGTTTCTCAATAAAAAGTTTTGTTGGGTTTTTGAGGGTATTTCCAGTCTCCACCAGTAGCACATTCAGCTTAAACATAAGATTAAGTTATTGAGGGTATTTCTGGTTTAAACCCAGAGCACATCCAGTTAGATTGATTACACGTAAGTTCATGTTTGTCAAAAGTATGCTCCTTTATTAAATAAAGGTATTTCTGAATTCCGTGGTTTAAAAAAGAAAATGTCCCTGTTATTAGCAGTTTTCAACACGTAAGTCGAGAATTTGTGAAAGGGGTCACAAACAAATTTTGAGAATAGCTAATAACTTATTTATTTAATTAGAAAATGTGTAGTAAGCTAGGTGTTTTTGCACTAAAAGTATTTATTGGGTTCTGAATGAGCATCAACGTTTACAAATGGATTCTGAGTCAGAAAGGTTGAGAACAACTGCTGTGTGACCTCTAGTCTAAATAATACCACTCCATATACATCTACAATAGAAGCAACCATAAATACACTTATTATATGACCTATTAATGTAGACATTTACAAAATAGTCTTTTCTTGATATTGATCATATATATATATATATATATATAATAGCTTACAAACTATTGATTACATTAATTGTTTATAGGAGATTAAATCAGCACTATAAAACAATAATGAATTAAATATCACAATACTGTTATTGGTCCTGGTTAATAACGGATAACGTCTGTGGTAATAGCACTCGAATGCGTTGGGGATATCCCATCTATCAGACAATATCCAAATGTCAATGCCAATCTAGTCAGCGGCCATGGAAAAAAAAAAAAAAATCATCAATCAAATAAGGGTACGAAGCTGAGTGCTTACACACACAACGTCTCAGCTTCTACTGCCTTTCACTATCTATAGCCAGTTGTGGGAAGACAGTTACCCTTAAATTTCTTAAAGTAGAAATGAATTGAAATAATTCTATTACTTAAACTCCCAACCTCCACCCTTACAAAAAGATATTAAATAGAACTATAAAATATTGAATAGAACTAAATAGAACCATAAAATATTAAATAGAACTATAAGATATTAAATAGAACCATAAGTTTATGTAAGAAAAATAAACACAGAGATGATAGTTTCAGTATTAAAACAGTAATTTTATTCAAAATGGCTTATGCATTGAGTTTAAGAATGGTTAAATATGTTGTTAATTATATTTATTACTTTCTTAAAGGTTTAGCTATTACCCCATTCTTCAATGATATAAGAACTTTTTAAAATATACTACACAACTTTAGTTACTAGGGGATTAAATCTTGTTCCATATTCTACTACAAGTTCAGCTGATTTTTTTCTGATTCAGGAATGGTAACTATTTGATTAACTTTGCATAAGGCTGACTGACTGCTTTGTTAAACTTACCAACTTGTGTATATTGTTCGTATAGATTTTTTTAAATTTAGATTCTGGTTTATTCATGGTACTTAGTCTCTATATAGGGGAAATTCTCCTCAGCTCATCATAATATGTTTTCCACATGATTAGCTGATGATCGATGTTTGAAAGACATTGTGAACTAGACACAATATGTTTACCTAATAGGAACTTAGTTTTAAGCTCCTACCATAGAAGACACAAGTTATGTTTATATCCAGGCCACTTCCAAAACTTTTCACAACTGAACTAACCTCTCTTAATGTGACCTATAGGTCAGTAATGCTTTAACTAGAGAGCTGAGAGTGAGTTATAAGTTTTCTAATTCATTCAGCTGCGTTCGATATGTGAAATAAATGGTTAATTTTTTATAATCAAGGTGTTTTGTTTATTAAATTATTTGGAACAATGTAACTTTACTATCCTTATGATAATATCATCGTGAACAAATGCATATAAGCTACTCCTAACCAAGTTGTTTGTGTGCATAGTATGCAAAAAACACGTCTTTTGATATGAATTGAAGCTAAATAACAGCCAATAATTTTGGAAACCTGAACATTTTTTGACCTCTGCAGGAACATACAAGGGTAACCTGACATTGTTGTTTTGAACAAAACCTGTAACCAAACTTTACAATTGCTCCTTGAACACTATGAACGAAAGTTGTACACCTGGTAAGAAATGGGTGCAGTTGTCATCAAGTATACAACGTATAGGTGCAAGGATGTTAGCTCAGTTTTATGAACTGTCGGGATGCTTGAACTTTATCTCTTTCTGTTAAAAAACAACAACAGTAAAACTATTTTGATATGAATATGTAACTTAGTTAATAATGTATCAGTAAAATTTTCTTACATTTCAAAGCAAGTTTTTCTATAAAAGCAAATATTAATTCCTTATCTACCAAATACATCCAATAACACTGGATTCTAAGGTTCTTTACAGTGATAATTAATATTTCATTATAACGAAAAGAATAAGGTGAGGTTACATATGATGTTTTTCTTTTACTCTGCATTACCCAAAGGCGGTATTTACACTTTTCACTCAGCCTGATGATAATTTTTACTTTTAGATATTGTTGGATTTGAACACACATATAGACCTTTCTGAATAGTTGGTACACAAATAAATAAATATATTTTCAAATGCTGAATACTTGGTTCTATTAAGCAACTTTAAAAATTACACATTCTGTCTCTTAAAATTCTTAAGTTAATTTACATTAATTATAAGTTTTACTTTTGATTCTTTGTTTTCGCTAACACCATATAAAGTAGAATTAATAATGTAAACATTACCTCCACAATTATATTTTGTAATCCCAAGTACTTTATCACTGAAGAGAGATTTATGTTTTTGGGGCATCCAGCTATATTTAAAACTTTTCCCATCTGGTATGTTGATTTGGTGTAAGTAAGCTTTTCTAGTTTTAGGACTTTATAAAAATGTAACATTAAACCAATCTGTAATGCTCATAATGAAACTACTTTCACAAATATTGATTTCATTTTTCAGATTTTAAACTCCATAACTTTTAATACTTTTTTATGACAACTGGGAAAAGAAAGGTTAAAAATTCAGTGAGTGATAACATGTTACAATAAAGGGTTATATGGGTTATTTAACGCATTGTTTTATTATACTCTAAAGCTTGAGCCCCCTCCCAAGTGGCAGCGGTAACTTTGAAACCTCACAAAGCCATAAACCCATGGTGGGCACAGTACATATAGCCCATTGTGCAGGTTTGCACTTAACAACTACGAAACTAAAGCCCGATGTTTTATTAAACCAAATTATGTTATTAATTGAGTCACATATCAGTGCTGTGATGTTATGAGAGTGTAATATACCCAACGGCATGTTGTACCAAAATATCACAAACCAATAACTGTACAAAAAGTTTAATTAAATATTAGTCTACTGAAAACCTTTACCACTAGATGGCAGCACTAATAAAAAATAAAAAGTGTATTTCCAGAAAGTCCTGTTAATTAATAGAAGAAATACAAGGCTAGAGTAGAAAATAACGTAATATGTATAAATAGGGGTTAGTTATAATTTTACTTTCAGAATTTTTTTTCTAATTTTGTATCACTTTGAAGCAACAAGATAAAAAAACACCCTACGATTTTAGTGTTTCTGTAAAACAACTTCAGCTTAGTTATGGAATAATTAATATAAAACAATTAATGGACGATTTAATATTGTAAGAAATTAACTTATTGATTCTCACTTTTTGCTTAGATGTTTTATTAGTATCCAGTATTTCATTTGCCATTTTACAATATTAGATCTCTGTTGGCTTATAACGCTAAAACTCAGGTTTCGATACCTGCGGTAAGCAGAGCACAGATAGCCAATCATGTATTCTTAATACCATGTAATTGCAACATCTGTTAGAAATACGATTTTAGTATGTTTTAAAACACTGGGTTAAAGAATGGGTTTATATTAGGCAATATTAAAGTTAAATTACGTGTGATATTGTTGGAAAATGTGTGTAGTTGATTGTTAAAACTGTGTTGAAAAAATAAAGGATTAAGTTTCATAAGAAAATTAGTCTCGCTTTCCCAAAAATATCTGTATAAAAGGCTTAGTATTACTTACATAATATACAACGAAGACCACTTTTTTTTAGTTATTTGTGTTGAGGTGTGAAAGGCATTATACGCATATATATAACGTATATTTCCAAAAGTAAAGTAGAACCATTAGTTGGTTATACATCTGTCATATAAAGTGTTTCCAGAATAAGTTGAGGCATGTTGTCTATGACGTATTTTCGCACGGGCCGACTAGGCTCAGGCCTAGGACAGCAATATTCCCGTGGCATCGTTTGTTTTTAATCATTGATTTGAATGAAAAATATATAGCGAATGCAAAACTAATGAGTATGCAAGTGAACCTAACCCTCCCAGGTCGCGCACAACGACCAAACAGTGAAAAAGCTCTACGCACTTTAATATATCACTGCATGTTGTATCATAGTACTAGTACAATCAGTACATGGGGTATTCGTATTCGAATACAGCTTAAGGAGTATTCGTACTTGTATTCGAAATATTTGGCAGAGAAAATCAAAATATTCTTATTCAAATTCAATGGCACAGTATTCGCTGAATGATTTAGTGAATACTTAAAATTGTAAGAGTAAATATCAACTTTTGTACTCATGAAATTTCTAGACTGTCATTATTAAACGTTAATTTCTCTTTCAATAAGATGTTTGTACTGAAAGAGAAATTTATACTTTTTCTGTATAAAAAAACAATGTAATATAATACGTCATTTGATAGATGAAAACCTTAGATTTCTATTGGTTATAAATAATATGGTATTGAACGTCAGAGAGAACTACTGACAAATCCTGGAAGAGAGGACATGACAAGTGGGTGTGGCAAGAGGAGTCTGATTTTTTATTTGATGGCTATGTAACCAAACAAAATTGAAGGCTATGAAAATTATGCTTTGCCTGAGCGATGACAACGTTATAATGAGTAATTGGCGTTAAATTTCGAACTTCTAGAAGAAGTGGTAAACAAATTATAAAAGATAAGATGCCTAGAGAAAAAAAGTCACATTTCTCACACTAGGGGAAATCAGGATTTTTTTAACATTAACTTATAAAAGTAAGAACTTAAAACTTATATTCTAATAAAAAAGAATATTATTAGCTACGAATTTATGCTATACTAATTGGTATAACATGAAGAAAAATTAGTTTAAGGAAAGTTTGAATGTAACTTACCAAAAACATCGTGACATGCGGAGGAAAAGATGCCCGTGGCGAAAGGGCTAAAACAGGTCAATACTTTCCAACCACCTTAAAAAGTTATTGTATTACATCGGTTAGTTAATCCAGTCAAGTTAAATCAGGTCAATACTCTCCAACCACCTTATAAGTTATTGTATTACATGGTTATTAATCCAGTCAAGTCACTTGAAAGAGTTTCAGATTGCTACTAAACTATCTTTAATGGTACATGAACACTTCCTACTGCTAGATCTGGTCATATCAAAGCAAAGTGTAAATAGTGAGAGAGGACGATTTATAATTCAGGAAAAACCTCTTCTAACCTGCTGACACATCTGAAGGTAAGCCTTTCTATTATTTTTGTTAATATGAAGTATATTCTATGTAAATTATATAGTATAATATAGGTAAACTAAATTTCCCATGTGTGTTAAACTATATCTTTTATTATTTTAATTTATTTAGTATTATATATTTTTATTATAAACTATATTATATAACTGAGATACCCTTTTGTATTTCTAGCGTAATCATAAGGCAGAGCTACAGAATACTACATCTTGATCTGGTACTTCCACCCAGGTATAGCAGTGTACTATACAGACTCAACTAAATATAAGTCTACACACTCTCGTCAGAAGCACATCATTAACAAACACGTCAATTTTATTACCGGTACACTGCAACCCTTCTCGGTGGTGGGGGTCAAAAATTTTTCAAGCCATCGTGTCCTACATTAGAAAATCAATGCAAGCAACTGACCTACTTCAGGGAGAGGCGAGAGTTCAGTTGGTAACACCAACACTCAGATTGAACTCAGAAACTAAGATGGTTAAGTTTTTATTGAAGATTATTTAAGTTTTTTAGTGAATATTGGTGTATAGAAGACATTTTAATACTAGAAATAAACGGATCTTATAACATCAACAAGCAAAACATTGAGTGTCTGTAAAAACAACAATTTGATGTTATAAGATTGTTTATTTCAAGTATTTATTGAATATTTCCCAGGAGAAGTTGGATAAACCAGATACTGGCACATCGAAACTTACTTTGTTATTTCATTTTGAAAAAATAAAAGCATTGAATGTTATTATTTATTATTATTTTTTATTTGTTTCAGTTACTAAAAGGTTTGTTTTATAAAAGTATTGAAATCTTATCGTCTGCTGTTTTATCATTATTGTATGTTACCTGAGAAAGTCTTCATGAATACATTCCTATGTATTCGTATTCAAATACTTAGCATTTTTCCTGAATTCGTTTTCGTAAAAATATAAAGTATTCGTATTTGTCGAACTGCTGTATTTAAGTGTTTTACACTCACAAAAAAGAAACCTATCATTCTA
>NW_013669246.1:68214-72716 GCF_000517525.1 Limulus polyphemus
ATTTAATTCTTCGTATTGTTAGCCGACACTGGGCAGCTGGTACATAATAGAATAGAGTTCTTTAAACATTTGTATTTGATTACTTATCTTCAGTAGTCGCCCCATCCATGGTATTGATATTGGCATCTGGTTAGTTAGCAATTTCTGGGTTCACTGAGAGTTAACCACACTTTTAATAAGAACGATGTTCCAAGTATTGTGCTTTCCTTGGAACCGCTCTATCGTCGATTTTACTCTGTATGGACGGCCCGGCATGGCCAGGTGGTTAGGGCGCTCGACTCGCAATCTGAGGGTCGCGGGTTCGAATCCCCGTCACACCAAACATGCTCGCCCTTTCAGCCGTGGGGGCGTTATAATGTGACGGTCAATCCCACTATTCGTTGGTAAAAGAGTAGCCCAAGAGTTGGCGGTGGGTGGTGATGACTAGCTGCCCTCCCTCTAGTCTTACACTGCTAAATTAGGGACGGCTAGTGCAGATAGCCCTCGTGTAGCTTTGCGCGAAATTCAAAAAAACAAAAACAAACAAACAAACTCTGTATGGTAGCTATGACTACGCACTATTGTCTAATACCAAACTATCTATTGCATCAAGCTTCTACTGAACAGAGGTAGGTAAGTCTTAAAAACCCACGCCTTGACAACTTTTCCCACAGACCCTTTACTGCATGTAGGAGTAGGATTCAGAGATCATAAACTCCCATTGGAGTTACTTTGGGAGACGTGATAGATAAGTTATCAAGTGGAGATGCTGTGATTCCAATTTTTGGTAACCTTGTCAGTGATGTGTGGTTGGAAGCTTGTAATCTTTTGCTTCATGAGAGTTTGTCAACTTTAAAACCTTGTTTGTTATATGGTTACTAGAAGATAAACCCAGCCTCGTTCTTGGATTGGAGATTCTTTTATTTTCATAATCCTGACCTTCACTTTGTGAATGCTATGTTAAATGGTTGAGAATTCCCTGTGGACCAAATATATAAATATTTCACCAATCAGTAGCTGGAAACTTCTTTAGTCACGTGTATACACTGCAGTATTTTTCAAAATATTTTATACAGTTCTATATTCATATAAATGACCTTCTGTACAAGGAGGAGCAGCATGGCTCAGTGGCTTCGTGTTTTGGATGGTTGCGAGTTTAAGATTGGCCCGCATCATCCTGTAGTGGTCTTGAACAAGACACTTTATCCCACTTGCTCCAGTCCGCCCTGCTGTACGATGGGTTCAAGCTGTTAGCTGGGGATTACTCAGCGATGGACTGGCATCCCGTTCAGGGAACTGGGTGACCATTCTTATCTGCTTGTGCCTTACGAAGGCATGGCAAAAATTTAGCTTGGGAACAAGATGTAAGTAACTGTAAGTTTGCTTAATCTTAAAGTTTATGTGTCACAGTAGCCACTCCAGAGTGTCTCTGCTTGCTTGGCCATTTTTATGTATTAGGTCTCCACTGTGCTGGGGTCATACCCTAGTGGGAGAGTGTACAGATGTTTATAGAAGTTATTATTGGCTGGTACTCTATCTCTTGAATATGTATAATGAGAATGATCACTGAAATAGGTAACCAAGGATTGTGGAATAATACACTGTGACTTTGGTTTGACTTGAAAGAGTTGTTTAGACAAAATCCTCTAGTATCTTGCTCCAAAAAGATGTGCTTTGTCTGCTCTCCTACTCTAGCAGCCAAATACTTCCTTACAACATTGAAGCTAGTCAGTTGGGGTAAGCCGTCCTAGTAGGTCGGCAGTAAATTTACAAATAAACAAAACATTTAGGTTAAAGCATAGCATGTGGAATGTCTTTATAATGTATATAAGTATATTTTACATGCAAGTGTTTGAATCTTTCCTAGCATGGATTTTTTTCCCAGAAGAAAATATTTCAGAAGCTCAACCTTTCACATTGCACACTTAGTATTTAACTGTTGTTTCAGTTCTATTTGAGAAAACTACATAATAATTTTTTGATTGACAGTTTTGTCGCTAAGGATTTGTTCTCACAGAGTTTATATTCAACATGCATGTTTCTTCCATATCATTATCTGTTTACTGTTAAAAAAAATCTTGATTATGGAAAGATACTTTTAAGACCATATAGATCTTATGGTGGAAAAGAAAAGGAAGTTCAAGTTAAGGTAAGAACCCCATTTAAGAGTGCAAGAAAAGAAATGGAAGAATGAGAAGCCTTCTTCTGGACCAAGGGCTCTTGTCAGATATTATGATAATTTTGCCTGCATTCTTGACCTGTTTTCAGGATGGATAGGTTAGGAGAAACTGCAATACTACATCAATGTGATATCTACTAGTTACCTCCCTTATGCAAGAGCTTAGGGTGACAAGCATGGGACACAATGGCCAGCCTGAGGATCTTTTGTATTGTTACGTCTCCGGTCGTTAGTTAATTTTCCGTAGAAATTCTTTCTGAAGAAACTTTATACCGATACAAGTCCTTTCTTAAATAAAACTGGTTTATTCTTTCCAAATACAACTTTGCGATATACTTAATTTCAACAGTCGCGCTATAACAAATGCTATAATTCGCAACGAACGTCTCACGTGCTCAACAATATTCTCTCTCCGCAGTTCAATTACACATTACCTTACCTCCGTCACGTTGTGACCGTCTTATATATAAAAGAATACCGAGATCTAGTAAACTCCCGATATTTCATGAAGGTTCGAGAAGGAAGTGGCGTGATACAATCGTCACGTGACCTGCGTTGTCGTAACAGTATGCTATCCCACTTAAAGACATCTTGATGAAGTCACTAAGTGTAGTGCCTATGGATTTAGTGACTGGAGTATTGAAATGGGTGTTTCAAAACCATTGTCCTTATACATAAGAAATAATGTGCTTTTGACAGCCTTATGATGAAGTCTTTTGTAATGGAGATTTCGCCATAGGCTATTGTTAAGATGTATGGCCATCAGATAGATAACTGGATGTGCCAACGTGGACTATAATGACATTGTAAGGCTTCAAAATCGTTTTTATATAACCTACCCAACTTCTGTACTTCCAGAATATATATTATGAGTAGTAAGTCTAAAATAAAAATTCTGGAATAGACATTCAGTATACCATGAAAAAAGCACTTTTGGCTTCAATGATTATCATAAAACAGATTAATACTCATTTGTACAAGAGGAGCATCTGTGTTTAGATCACGCATTTCTGAATTGGAGAATATATTTCAGGATCCAAAAGACTGATAGATGATGTCTCTGCAATAGGATATTGTTTACAATCGAAGAACATCCAGTTAAATATCAAGATGTTACGTCTCCGTTTGTTAATTGATTTTTCCGTAACTTCGTTCCGACGAAACTTTAACGACACAAGTCCTTACTTAATAAGACTGGTTTATTCTTTCCGAATATAACTTTACGATACACTTAATTTCAATATTCGCGCTAAAACAAACACTATAACGAACGAACGTTAACTTCAACAATACCCTGTGACTGCAGTTCAATTACTCACTATCTTCACACACATTACATCCTTTCCGTTACGTTGTCACTCTCTTTTATATACCAGAATACCCTATACCTAGTAAATACTAGAGCATTCGCCAAGGTACAGGATAGTTCTAGAAAATAGGTGGCGCCACACCAGTCACGTGACCTCGATGACGCAACAAAGGGAACACTAGTGGATCTTCTCAATATCTGGTGAAAGCATGTCCATTTTTTAAGAAACATCCAAGCCACAGTAGTTCTCAGACACTATTATCTAGTTGTTGAAACTTAAGAAAAACAGTTAGCCACACCACACTTTCAATAACATTATTTATTAAGGTAAGGATACCACGTAGTTATGAAACCACAATAATATTTTAAAACTACAGGATGGATACTAGAGATTTCCTAGGGTTGGGCGCAGGAACTCCTTTATATTAAAGCTAATAAAAGTCTCTAGGACTCTTAGAGGACACATTAGTGAAAAAAGATGCACAGTGCTAATAAGATGGATGTCACGATATAAAAGACTATTTTTGATTTGTTGTATTGTATGATTATTGGTATATTATTTCGTTTGTTTTTCTAATTTGTATTTTGCGTTTGTGACACGCTGTTGTCGAGAGTATAGAGTGGCACGTGGGAATTGAAAAATTAAGGGGTGGTGGCAAACTGAAGATGAGATGAGAAATATAAATCGGGCCAGCAGAGAATAAAGAATCAGAAGGTTGAGGAAAAGTTAAGGTCTATGATTATCCTTGTCATGTTGTAACTCTAACAAATGTATTTTCATTGCTATATTTTTATTAGACTATTCCTTTCGCCGTATTTTAATTAAAATATATGAATTACCTCTGACGGCGCTCTGTATTACTAAATCAATTATCCTACCCATTGTTAGAGTTACAACATGACAAAGATAACCCATTGTTAGAGTTACAACATGACAAGGATAACCCATTGTTAGAGTTACAACATGACAAAGATAACCCATTGTTAGAGTTACAACATGACAAAGATAACCCATTGTTAGAGTTACAACATGAC
>NW_013669246.1:73557-75787 GCF_000517525.1 Limulus polyphemus
TGTAGCTTTATTCATGAAGTAGTGTAGATATTTATGTTCTACAAGATCCAGTGTGGAAACCGGTATATGCCAGTGGTTGTAGCTTTATTCATGAAGTAGTGTAGATATTTATGTTCTACATGACATAAGTAAGCAAACAATCACCAACACACTCTATGATAATTTTCAAAGTATGGATTTTGACTGGCAGTTAATTGCTGAAGATTTGAGAATTTCCTTGAATAGGACAATTCAGTATTATTCCTAGTTGAAGTGATGTTCCTTACAATAACGTCTGTGTTACAAAGTTTGGTTTGGTTCTGGTATCTAGCTGTAAGCCCAATAGTCACCGATATTTGGTTAAATGGATCATTGCCTTGTCATAAGAATTGTAAAATTCAGCATACGAAATGGACTAAATGCCAAAAAAAGAACATGTAGTCAAGATGAAACTGGATATCACAGATAAGAACTTTGACTTGAGAATGACACCGAAGTAATGATACACCTTTAGCAACTTTTAGTGAAGGAATGATTGACTGCGACTTTCATGCTGTTTATACTTGCTGCCCAACCTCTTTATACATACATGACTACAACAGGCACGTCCACCAAGGACAGAACAAGAATAATCACGTTTGCACAGGATATAGACTACACATGTATAATAACATACAGCACTTTGAAGTCGGATAGAACCCTAATATAGTATCCCTCAGTAACCAAACAGGTTAGCGCCATCTGTTTAACGGAAGGGGTATAGGTCTGACAGGAACATGGTGGGACAGCGGTAAGTCTATGGACTTACAACACTAAAATCTAGGATTTGATTCCCTTCGGTGGACACAGCAGATAGCCCAATGTGGCTTTGCTTAATCAACAACAAGTGACATGAAACTCCAGGTGAAAAATTATCAGTATTAGAATTCAGAGTCTGCTTGTTGGTAGGCGGATGGATATAAAATGTATAAGATACATAAAGTGACAGTAAACTGCGTAATGAATATTGAAAATTATGAAGTGTCAGTAGCAAGAATCTTATTATCGGTGGGTGTAATAAAAGTAGTTTGTCTTTCATAATTTTGTGCACAACATTTGAAGCACAGGTGAAAAATCTAAATTTTTGAAATTTGACAAGTTTGTGTGTTGAATCATCACGCATGGTACAGTTAGTGTGAAGTAGAAGCAGGCATGAAATGAATGAAATAGTATTAAATGGAAACAAAGGAAATGGAATATGGTGGCACCATCTGTTAGGACTATGACTCCGACAGAAAGTTTTAGTGAGGTAAAATTCCAAGACTATGTTGGATAGAGTTAACTAAATTACACAAGTTAACAATAAAGTAGTTTTGTACTAATTAGAACAAATGTTATCTAAGTCTCTGTCTCACCTCGACTTGTCATCAGAATCGGTAGGTTAAGTGAAACTGTAGTAATATATTAACTCGACCTCACCTAATTACTTCTTTAATTACACATAAAAACATTCTTTGACTACGACCTGGGTGCATTGTACCCAGCCCGTAACCATGGGAGTAGTAATACTGTAACTTTTGATAATGTAAGCGTACCTTCCCGAAATTTCGCAGGTTATCTGTAAACGTTACAGGCCTTTTGTACACAAAGTAAAAGATTTGCTTGTGAATTTTTTCTTTCGGAATGCTGACTAGCCAACATGCAAAGTAATTTTGATTTTAAGATTTATAATACTTTTCTTAATCTCTATAATATTTTCGTAATCTCTATAACCTCCTAGGTAACTATCAAACTTTTTTTTTCTCAAAACTTTATATTTTATCTGTTATTTCCTTTACCATAACTCTATACGGGTTGGTCAATTTGACTGACCTCGTAATCACCATCAAACTTTGGAAATAAATTTCAATTACCCTTTTCCGCTCTAGAATGACTGCAAATTATAACAGGAAACCATAAATGTTTATTCTAATTTGCTTAAATCTCGTGAGAATATACATCTATGTATATTTATTAATTTTTTGTATTATTGACCTTTGAACCGTCTCTAACTAATAATACCACCATGAAAGTCTTGTATCACCCGGCGCACGTGCAGCTGACGTTACCGTATCGAATAGTATGAATGTGGCTTTTATAAAGTACAAAGGTCTTAGTGTTATTACTGATGCACCAGCATCTTGTAAAATACATTTCGCATACCATAACTTGCATATGTATATGCATTAGTAGTGTGTGTGTGTGTGTGTGTGTGTGTGTATATATATATATA
>NW_013669246.1:76106-78223 GCF_000517525.1 Limulus polyphemus
CGTAATGTGTTCCAAGAACTAAAAACATTTTTAAAAATAATAATAAACATCGAATGTGTTGCAAATAATTCTAAAATTAAACAACATTCTTTAGAAATAGGTCTATAATAGTTTTAAACAACACTGACATCTTTGAAGTCAATGTCGTTTATTTTGAAGACCTAAATTCAATGATTTGAATTATTTCCACAATCTTTCAATCCTCACTATACGAAAGTCAGATTTTCTATTTTATTCATTGCCTTAACCTGTCACCCTCAATGAGCTGTGGGCCGGCATGGCCACGTGGTTGGGGAGGTCGACTCTCAATCTGTGGGTCGCGGGTTCTAATTCCATCACCGAACATACTTGCCCTTTCAGCTAATGGGGTGTTGTAAGGTGACGGCGATTCCACATTTTGTTAATAAAGAGTAACATAAGAGTTGGTAGTGATAACTAACTACCTTTCCTCTATTATATCAGTTATAAATTGGGGACGGCTATCACAGATAGCCCTCGAGTAATTTTGTGCGAAATTCAACAAACAAACAAAACAGTTATTCATTTCGTATGTATGCTTTGTTTATACATTTTCTTAAAATGGTATTGTTTACTGTCCCTTTTATGTGTTATATTGTGAAGTCTGTCGTTTATAGAAACAGCACAACACACATGGTTTATAGTTTTTAATTAATGGAAATAAAGTTAAAGATAGGATGGTTAGATAAAGGAATGGCTGAAGGTAAAGGGATGGTTAGATAAAGGAATGGCTGAAGGTAAAGGGAAGGTTAGATAAAGGAATGGCTGAAGGTAGAGGGAAGGTTAGATAAATGTCGATGTTACTTTCTCACATATTGGGACAAATGAACATGTATAGTGAACCAAATAACAACTTTTACATTGAATGATTTTTCTTGTGCCAGTGATACGTTGTACAGAGTCATTCTTCTCTTTTTTCCCCAGATCTTTATGCAACTGGTATTGCTGGAGAATTATTTTAGGCTTGTTATGTAAAGGTGTAGAAATGCTGAGGATTCTCTCTTCCTTATTTTTCCTTAAGGCAGTTGCTAAAATGACATGGACGAGAGTATTAGTTTAAATATCGAAGTCGAAGTTTAAATATCATTCTCGACATGGTTGTTCTCTTCAGCGTATAAATGCCCATCACACAGTGAACATGTTTGTTTATAACACACACTAAAACATGAATGTAGTGTCTCCATGAGATATCCTTTTGAACTAAATAAAGTGTTTTAGTTCTATAAGAAACTTTGTTTTTCAGTATTCGCCTTTAATTTAGTTGGGTTGATTTAGATGGACATTCCATAAAGCGCACCATGATAAATCTCTCGTTAGAGTTGGATTATTCACTTACCTGTTGGACTTTAGTGTACCTGAGAATACCAAATTTACATTGACCTTCTGCACGGACAGCACAGTGCCATTGTAATCATCAATTCATTCTATACTATCTCAGCCTTACAGGTAACTTTTAGTGCTGATTTCATCTCTCAGAAAGACTCTTGGCTGTGGCAGGCATCCCCACGTCTTCTCTGAGATGCACGCCGTCCCATCTGACAGTGAAATAACTCTGGCTATCAGATGTCAATTGCCAACATCACACCTCCACTTCTTCTAGTCACCTGCAACTACATCGATTGATGAGGTTCCAAATCATTGGGTAGTGACAGCATGAAAAACCTATATACACTTTTCCACTTCATATCACCATGAAGGCAAGCAGTCATCAACGTTTCCCTGGTCAATAGCTTGGGAGTTATTGGTCTGTAGCTTATCCACTTATTTCAGTAACCAGACTGAAACTCTTGCATGACTTTCTGAATGAGGAATACACATTCAACGGAGGATTTTTACAAAAATGATGCATGTCTTCTAATCACCGTGAACACCAGCATCTGTCGCTTTCACTCCACCATAAGCTTTTTTCCGTCTTGGAAGTGACCATTCCATGCAAATAAGGTTTAAATTAAGGAGTTGCAAAAATGAAAAGAAACACACACACACAGAGATGTATGAAATTTAAATTATATGAAAGAAAACTTTATTCACGATCCTAAAATTGTTTTGATAACTTAATATGTGATAGTCTAAGACAGGTAAGTTACAAAACCACAGGG
>NW_013669246.1:79203-85282 GCF_000517525.1 Limulus polyphemus
TCTGACTATACAGTCCAGACACAAAGATTCTACCACGTCTGACTATACAGTCCAGACACAAAGATTCTACCACGTCTGACTATACAGTCCAGACACAAAGGTTCTGCCACGTCTGACTATACAGTCCAGACACAAAGATTCTACCACGTCTGACTATACCGTCCAGACACAAAGATTCTGCCACGTCTGACTATACAGTCCAGACACAAAGATTCTACCACGTCTGACTATACAGTCCAGACACAAAGATTCTACCACGTCTGACTATACAGTCCAGACACAAAGATTTTGCCACGTCTGACTATACAGTCCAGACACAAAGATTCTACCACGTCTGACTATGCAGTCCAGACACAAAGATTCTACCACGTCTGACTATGCAGTCCAGACACAAAGATTCTGCCACGTCTGACTATACAGTCAAAGGCTGTAACTACAATTTTCATGGGAAAACCAATACAGGTATCACTTCTAATCAAAAATTTGCTGCTAATCTAAAAATACATTAAAAAGTTGAGACTACCATAATATCAGTAAAACTAAGTCGTTGTGGAGTGATGTTCATAAAATTTTGTTTTTCATACTTTGCTGCTTTTACACTGTCCATTTACGATATTGAAGGCTAGAGCATAGTAATATATAAACTCAAACACTAACTGATACTGATCTAATCGTCTATCAGTATGGGTGGCATACCAAAATGTGGGTAAGCAAACCCTAAACCTGGTGTCATGTGTGCAGTAATCTGGGATATCCTAGGATGTTCAGACATGGACCATATCACAATAGTATTATTGATTTCATACGTTTAGGAACTTTTTTTTCCTCAGTAATTTGAAGTATGTACACTTCTAAATGCTTATTGCTCAACTTAACGGCAGCAACGATAACTGAAGCAATAGGCAAGATTTATATAGGTATATATTTTCAATTTATAGGGTAAAAACTGTTTGAAATATTTTTAAAATTCAGTTTCTACAATGCATTTCGCTCAACTATTACAGAAGCAGTTTTGGCAAGCTTATGGCGTTCTCACAACCGGGTTCTTATCTACCCAACCCCTAAAACCGGCCTGGCTACGCCTCTACCGAGTCTCGCAGTGTCTTTATTCAAAGCAGTAATAAATTTACATTACGTAATTTTTCGTCATTCGTATCTACATGTATAAACAGTTTTTCGTTGTTGTTGTTATCACAATATTGCCCAGAAACGTATATTATTTAATATAGCTTTTCTGGGTAGAAAAAGTGACATATTAGTCAAAAACGGCATCTAAAACATTCCCAAAGTGCAACTTTCTGTTACGTGTCCGTTTGTTAATTAATTTCCCGTAAATTCGTTCCCACGAAACTTTAGCGACACAAGTCCTTTCTTAATAAAACTGCCTTATTCTTTCTGAATATAACTACCAATACACTTATTTTCAACAGTCGCTCTATAACAAACGCTATAACAACGAACTTCAACAATACTTTCTGACTGCGGTTCAATTACTTACTACCTACACACACATTGTCCCGTCACGTTGTGAGCGTCCTATATATGTACCAGACTAACATATATCTAGTAAATGCTAGGGCATTCACGAAGGAACGGGATATTTCTAGAAAATAGGTGGCGTGACACTATTCACGTGGCCTCGCTGACGCAACAATACCGACTTAGACCCGAACGAGTCAGACCCTTGAAAAATAATCTTCGTTGGCAACTCAATCGTTGTGCTTTTATGTTTCAGTTTTTTATGTATTGTGTTTTTAAATGCTTTTAGTTTAATTTCATTAAATTAAAATGTATGCACATTTACCAACATGTTTGACTTATATACTAATTGAGCTTAAAATAATAATGAATGATTTTACTTTAAAAAAGTAATGAAAATGTGTACACATTTAATACTGCCAGTTTGTTCATGTACAAATTAAATTTAAAGTAATAAAGTTATTAAATACGTGAATATTTAACGTAATATAATAACAAGAACAATAGGTAGCGAAAACATTGTCAACTCATAGTCATATACAATAATTAAATAAATATTACTATGAGTCAGCTGTGTTAACTGCAGGTTTTCATGTAAATGTTATTCATTCGTGTTAAGTTCGGGGACGTTAGAGTGAAGACAAAGTGACCACTCACGTAGCTACTAAAAGTACTGATCGCATATGGAAAGTTTGAAAGTATTGCCTTCTACGATCGTGTTTCATTATTCGATTAACTTTAATATTTCATTGTACAGAATTTTAACCACCACAGAAGTCCTATTAAGGATAATATATATATACTAATATGTTGATTAAGAATACTAAAAACAAAGTTCTGAGAGTTCGAAAATTATATTCATATATCGTAACTTGTAAGCTGTCGTTAGGCTTAGCGAATACCTCATTGGAAATATTTATATGAAAATTGGTTAATCCAATTATAATTTGTTGAAAGTCGTAGAGACTTCATTTCGATTGGAGCTCTTAAAGTTGACCATGTAATTATTTTTGTATTGAATACGAAAACAAGGTAATAACTTCCTTCCACAATAATACTGGTCGGAGGAGTGTAGTTTCATGAAATTTTGATATAACGCTAACAGTATTACTATAACTTGGGCAGTGAGTATAAGTTATAACTTAGTTAGTATAAGTAATACTAATATTAGTGATAATCTTGCTTATGAACTAACTACTACTACTACTAGTATCTCTCATTTTGATTTATAAATACTTAAGTTTAAGTGCATTTTAAAACTGTGAAGTCGGTGATTCAGACCGGAAACTTCATTTAAAACTAAAGTGCAGTTATTAACTTTAAAATTTAAATTGCCTAATCTCATCATAGAATTGCATATAATATCAAACAGGCATTTATAACTTTGTGAAGGCTTTATCTTTATTAAAACTATAAAAAAATATGGGCAACTGTTTGAAATCATTTGGATCAGATGATATATCCTTATTGCAAGAAAATAATAGCTCTAGTACAAGGGAATCATCTACTGATCAACTTGAAGTTCCACCTTCATACCAGGTAAGAGCTGTTAATACTTGTGTTTGGAATCTTAAGAATAGGGCTTTCTATATATAGAATTTAAAACAAAAACACTAAGGTTTTTCAAAAACTGGTTTAATAAAGTTAGATTATATGATAATTGATCATGAAGGAATACTGATCCCATAATGATTTATTTTTACACAGGATAGTATGAAAAAATAACAACAGTAGTTGTAAAGATATTTTGGTGAAAACCTGAATATTTATAAGTAATATATCAAATTATAATAGGAAGTGCTAAATACTCTTAATTTCTGAATTCTTTATTACCTAACAAAAAATCCTATTTGTAGTATTTTTTTTATTCTAACTACAATTTCTTAAATAAAATGACTACATAATATACTTAAAAATAATGCTGTAATACACTGATATACGCATTTTCAATAAAAATAAAATATGGGAAACTGTTTATTTTATTTTTATGGTAATAAAGTTTGTATTGAATGAGTTATTCTTGCAGGAAAGTATTTTGGCTCCAGTTTATTATCCTACTCCGAATGTAAGCCGCCCAGTATCTCAACTAACAGAAGAAGAGCAAATCAGAGTAGCTCAGCGGATTGGGCTAATACAACACTTACCAACTGGATATTATGATGGGAGCAAGAAATCCAGAGAGTGAGTTATGAAGTAATACTATGTTTTGTAATATGGTTCTTCTCGGTAGAAAATATTCAACTTATTTCAGTCATAAAATACCTTACTTTCCCACCTTTTTTTTGTTTTGTTCTTGTATTTTTATATTAATATCTTAACTGAATCAAATTAATCATAAAACATAAATACTGTAGAGAGTAATAACTTAATTGAAAGTAATTCTGTTGCCATTAAGAGCATTTATCAACTGTAGACTTTTTAAATTTGTGGTCATGAGCTTTAATATTCTCATGCTCTTCACAACAAAGCATGGTTATTTCAGAGGTGAAGAAAAACTAACAACAGATTGTTTGCCCAGTGTCTTGTAAACTTTTACTATTTGAGACTAATATCGAAGAGAAACAAGACTTTCCGAGATCTGGAATTGCTTTTTCTCTTTTATGTTTTTATTGATTCTGATTGCCAAAAAACTTTTCTTTTAAATAATATTTGTTGTGAATAAACCAATTCTCTGATTTTTAAGTGTCAACTATCCTCTGTGTTTGTTTTGTTAATACAAGTTTTGATTTTTTGTATGGTAACAAATGCACTTAGGGTTTTTCAGCATTTTGCAAGTGAGAAATGATCCTGTCTATGATTTAGTTTTTAAAGTGGTATGTGTACTTCTTACCTTTTAACACTGCAAATGCTACACAATCTGATATACAGATGGTTTTAAAAGTTTTATCATTTTTTTTCAAAATATCCGTGCTATATTGAAGATCTTTTATTGCTAGCTATTAGAATCACTTATCAGTTCTCAAATATTTAAATTAAGCATATAATGATTTGCATATTCCGATACGATATCTTACCTCCTCTTTTGGTTCTATACTACCTGGTCTCTCTTTGGGTGCTTTCTAAAGGGAGATCTTTTTTATTCTGTCCTCCATCAGTTCAGTGTGGGATTCTATCTATTTTGTGAGAAGAAGTAAGATATCGTATCAGAAGTTAGCATTTTTTTACATTGAACATGTATTTCTAATAAATACTTAAGTCCGTTCACATTTCCCACCCGTCCTCCCGACAATATATAGTGTAGGCCTACTGACCAAACTGAAGGCACTTGTTATAATAGGAGTGGTGTCATGATCCTATTGGTGAAGAGCTGCTGCAGCATGATCATTCGCATATGCAGAAGTGGGAAGTGGTAAGCTGGTGGCATGCATTGAGAATTTGTGCTGATAGAGGGCAGTGCTAGTCAAGAAAAGCTATTTTGTGATGGGAGATTAAGTGTCTATTGGAAATACGTTTTCAGTGTAGGAAAATGCTAACTTTTGTGATTATGGCATTAAAAAATTTCCTTTCTTGGCATTGAATGTAGTTGTTTGTTTAGAAGGAAAATGGAATATTTTTGTAAGTTGAGAAGCTGATGGGTTAAACTATACATTTATCTCAAGAGCCTGGGCTACAATATTATTGTCAGAATTTTTATATGTTATGGATTAGAAGTTGGACTAATGATTTCAGTAGTTTGCAATGCTTAAAACAGTTGTATCATACATGTTTCAGGGTTTTCTTTAGAAACCTTGTAAAGTAGTTGACACAGCTTTAAAAGTTTGGGAGCTACCACTGGCTCAGCCCCCTGGTGAATGGTAGATCATTTTAACATAATCGTAACATTTTTAAGAGAAAACAATTTGAGAGATTTCAGTCTCTCTTATATGACAACCCCTCTATCACAGGCACCATTCTATTAACCCTTCTCTGAACCCTTCCTAAGGTGAGAAGTCCAAGACTGAACACAATATTCCAAAAGTGGCCTAACCAGTGACTTGTACAATGAAATTATAACCTCTTTAGACATGTAGATACAACCTAAAATCCTATTTGTCCTACCACTAGCAACAGCCCACTGCTTGGATGGCTTTAGAGACTGATCAGTCATTACACCAAGATCCCTTTCTTTCATAACAGTGTTCAGGTTATTACCATCCAAGTTTGATTTACATCAATGACACAGATGAAGGAATAGTCAATAAGTTACTTAAATTTGCAGATGATATCAAAGTCTTTGGTGTTGTTAGCTGTGAAGAAGATGCTACTGATTTACAAAAGGATTTAGATCATTTAGTGAGTTGGGCAAATAAATGGACAGATGGGTTTTAATTATAATAAATGCAAGATAATGCATGTGGGTTATCATAATTTGAATTATAAGTATAAGAGAGCAAAAGTCCTAAGATTGAGCCCTGAGGTACCCCACTTGTGACAGTAATCCAGTTTGACTGAACTCCATCTGTAACAACCCTCTGCTTTTTTCCATTCGGCCACTCTTATCCAATTTGCTATCCTATCCCCCACACCTATACAGGTAAATTTTTCAAGCTTTCTACATGACACCTTGTCAAATGCTTTCTGAAAATCCAAGTACACCAAATCTACACCCTTACCTTCATCT
>NW_013669246.1:85472-97541 GCF_000517525.1 Limulus polyphemus
AGAGCAAAAGTTCTAAGATTGAGCCCTGAGGTACCCCACTTGTGACAATAATCCAGTTTGACTGAACTCCATCTGTAACAACCCTCTGCTTTTTTCCATTCAGCCACTCTTATCCAATTTGCTATCCTATCCCCCACACCTATAGAGGTAAATTTTTCAAGCTTTCTACATGACACCTTGTCAAATGCTTTCTGAAAATCCAAGTACACCAAATCTACACCCTTACCTTCATCTACATAAGCAGTAACCTTTTCAAAGAATGTCAAAAGATTTGTAATGCACGATTTTACCTTAGTGAAACCATGTTGACTATCCAATAAAATTCTAAACTTTGTTAAATAGCTTTGCAAAGTATCTTTTTTTTTATCAGACTTTCCAAAACTTTTCCCACAACCGATGCAAGATTAATGGGTCTATAATTACTGAGACAATTTTTATCACCTCCTTTGAATAGAGGAGTGACATCAGCTAACTTCCAATCCTGGTACCTGCCCACTATTCAAAAAAAAAACCTTGGGGAAATATTATATGGCTCAGGAACCTTATTGTTCTTTAAACTTCCCAATTTTTTCTTAACATGCTCGTAATTAATGAAGTCATCTTTTTCGATCTTGTTTCCATCTGTCAAATCTTCAAGATGTGAAATACTGCTTAAATCTTTGTTAGTATAAACTGAAGAAATAGCAAATTTTAATAACCCAGCCATCTCATAATCATCCGATACAAGCCTTCTTTTATCATCCCTCAAGGGTCCTACCCCTATTCTAACATTTTGTTTATCTTTAATATATTTAAAGAAATCCTTACTGTTAATTCTCCATATGCAGCACAAAGTTGAACCTAACAGAGCAATTATCACTTGCACCCAGATGTTCCCCAATTTCCACCCTCTATCATTTCTATATATGAAGTTACCAATAATAGCATTGTGTCCTGTATGTTCCTTGACTAATTGGTAAAGAAAGCAATCTTGAACAGTTCTGAAAACCTTTCTCCCTGACAGTTTGACTCTTAACATTTCCATGTCTATATGCCTCACATTTAAATCACCCATAATTATGACTTCATTAACAGCTAAATTCTTAATCTCATTGTAAAGTTTCTCACTAATCTCATCAGTATCATTTGGTGGTCTATAACAAATTTCCACTAAAAGCCTTTTCCCTTTATATCCACTAATAGAAACCCAAATGGATTCAATCTCCTTGCTATTATCTTTGATATCCTCAACTTCAACAGGATGCAACTTACATTTTATATAGAAAGCCACTCCTCCCCCTCTTTAATACTCTATCCCTATTAAATAGCCTGTCACCCTATATTTCAAAGAACTTTTTGTCATCGAAATCATCTACGTTTAACCACGTTTCAGTTATTCCTATAATATCAAAATCCTCTATTCCTATCAGTGCCCTAAGGTCATCTATTTTATTTCTTATACTTCTAGCATTACAATTCTAAAAATTAAACCTACTCGTATAACTACATCTATACTCATTTCCTATGTTAATCTTTTATCTGCCTCTTATTCTTTTTGTATTTAGTTCCCTTCAAGGTGGGTTCCTGTACGTGGTGAGGGGACCTCCAAGAGAAGGTTCTGTATTTTTAGTTTACCACCTCTGGGATCTAAACATCCACCCACGTGTTTGCCGTGCATGTCGACCCATGAAGGGGAGGATCCTGGTGGTTGAGTGGTGTCTGCGGCACTGCAACACACCACCTTGGTTTTGAATTCCTGTAGACAGGTGGCCTTGGGGTGAACCCCCAGGGTCTACCAGCTGGTCCTATTGGGCTAGGGTCAACTGAGGAGCAGTGTTGGGCATTCTCAAGTGGGTGTTGTGGACATTGCGTCTGATGCTGGTGTTTGGGTACAGTGCTCACGAAATCCTGGTGTTGTTGCAGTGCCCTTGTATAGCATTGTATTGCATTCCCACAAAGGGCTCCGTGGTGGGTGAGGTCAGTGGACACTGAATCTTTCTCTTTTTATTATGGATCCCCCTAATCCTAAAAAAAATAAAATTGTAAAAATATAGCTAATAGGTAAATGACCACATCTTGAAGACTAACCAGCAATCTTCAACTCATTCTGAACCTGTACCTCATTTTCTGATATTGCATTCCCTGTCAGACAAACTTTTAGAGCAAATGTATCCCTTTTTTCATTCAAAAGTGATTAGAGGGGCTTGCTGGCAGTCCAAGGTCAGTCAACAGTCTGGGAACATCTTGGTGGAAACATCAACACCAAAACACAATGAACTCCTCTTGAATTCAAAGGCCATTAAGGATATATTCATTGAGGTTACTCCCCATTCTACTTTGATTACTTCATGAGGAGTTATTGTTGAGAGGGATTTGAAAACATCCCCCAGTCAGAGATTCTCACTGGTTTCTGCAGTGTGATGTATCTCCACTCATAAGGAAGGAATTATGCTGCTTACCAATGTTCTCATTTTGACATTTACATTGCCACATCCACTTGCCACTGTCAAGGCAGGTTATTTGAACTGTAAAGTATGGCCATATATTCCCAACCCTCTCAGATGTTTCCAGTGTCAGTGGGTTGGCCATTTGAAGGCATCTTGTTGTGGTTCTGTGATGTGTGCTTGTTGTGGTGGCAAGGTCCATGTCCAAGTGCAAATTGGACCCTCACTGTGTTAACTGTAGTGGTTTCCACCCCTCTTACTATAGATCTTGCCTTAAGTGGGAGGAGGAGAAAGAGGTACAGTGTTTAAAGACTGTTAACAGGATTTCTTACCCCGAGGCTCGGAAGTTATTGTCCCCTTACTATCTTGGACATATGCTGCTGCACTACACTCCACTGCTAAGGTAGGAGTACAGTCGGACCTTTCCATGTCTCTGTTAGAGTATATTTTACATCTTTTGCCCTCAATGGATAACTAAGTTGGCAGGTCAGCATCTACTCCTATCTCTGTCCCCACTATTCCTTTCAGTGATTGTCCAGGTCCACCTCCTATGGCCCCGGCCTCTGGTGTCCATCTTATTTGGCCCTGAGATGCAGAATGATCATTCGTTCATGACCTCAGTCACTGGAATCTAAGTCTAATGATAGAGATATGCCCACTCGACCAAGGGCAGGATCCATGGAGGTCAACAGACCTCCTTTTAGTAAAGAAAAACAGCATGGTCATAAACAAAAGGGCTCTCTGCCCAGTTCTCCTCCACTTACATAAAAATTGCCACTTTAATACAGTGGAACTGTTGAAGTTTTCATTCTAATCTCGATGACGTTAAGGCCTCGATCAATTCCTATCGTCAGGTGTGTCTTTCCTTACAGGAAACATTCCTGAAACCTGCTGATACAGTCACCTTTTGGCAGTTTTATTTATACCAGAATGACAGATTGTGTGATGGATGAGTGCATGGAGGGGTGGCACTGCTGGCCGACCAGCATGTGCCCACCTTGTCTGTGTCACATGATACACCCTTGGAGGCCATAGCCAAAATCATATGGGACAAGATTTGGAAAGTCAGTGGGAGGTATGCTTCCCATCCTGTTTCCATCTTGCCCTCCAATGGCCAGGAAGTTGCTGATGTTCAGAGAGAACTTTTCTCATGCATCTAGCACTTCTGTTTATTCTCCCGCCTTCTTGGGCAGAGTGATCACCTCTTTCCTTTTGGACCAGTTGTCTCTATGACTATAATTGCCCCTTTACACTGGTGAAACTCAAACTTGCTCTTCATCGGTTGGATCAGATGATGTTCACTATGAGATACTGTGCCATCTTTCTCTCCTGCTTCTCTTGCTATGCTTCTGGTTGTTTTTAACCAGATCTGGCAGAAGAATGTTTTTCTTGATGCTTGGCACCAGGCTATTGTCCTCCCTTTCTTTAAACCTAGGAAGGATCCCAAGATTCCTTCTAATTATCGTCTAATTGCTTTGACTAGCTGAATTAATCAACTCCTCTCACACACCCAGTGTGGGTTCTCTCGACAGCGCTCTACTGTGGATCACCTGAATCGACTTGAAACCTTGATCAGGGAAGCCTTCCTCAAAAGAGAACATCTTGTTTCCATGTTCTTTGACCATGAAAAGGCTTACATCTACCCATTTTTATTAAGAACTTTGTACTCATTAGATGATTCGGAGTCTGTGTGGGTTCAACTCTTTCCTGTTCTTTTCTACAGGAAATTGGAGCCCCTCAGGGGTGTATCGTGAGTGTCACACGTCTTAGCATCAAAATTAATGCTATCACTTCCTCCTCCTGTTGCAAACAGAGTCTATGTAGATGATTTTCACATCTCGTATCGATCGTCGAACGTGAGGTTTATTGAGCAGCAGCTTCAGACTGCCCTCAATTGATTGTTGAGGTGGACCACAGTAAACAGTTTTACATTATCTTTTTCTTATACCATTTGCATGCATTTTTGCCACCAACGTGGTCTACACCCCAATCCTGAGCTCCGTCTCAGTGATGTAGTTCTTCCCAGGTCCCTGAGGCAAAGTTCTTGGAGCTTATCTTTGACTGTAAACTTACTTTCATTCCACACATTAAGCAGCTACGTGTCAAGTGTACGAGGGCACTGAGCATCCCCTGTGTTCTCTCTTCTACCTCTTGGGTAGCGAATCGATGTTCTATGCTCAAGATTTATCATGTCCTGAATTGATCCAACTGGACTATGGGTCTTTGTTGTATGGTTTTGCCAGGGCCATGGCTTGGAAGATGCTTGACCCTATTCACCATTTGGGGCTTCGGCCCTCTACGAGGTGCTTTCTGCACTTCTTCAGTCCAGAGTTTGAACACTGAGTCCCATGAGCCTCTTCTTCACATCTGTCATTTGCAACTTTCTCTACAGTATATTACCAAACTTCGATCCTTACCACAGCATCCCACCTGGGATTGTGTCTTTCTTCCTCAGTGGGCCATGCTCTTTCAGAACAGATGGTCTGCAATTCCTCTCTTTGGCCTTTGTATCCAGGCACAACTGGCTGAATTGGGTCTGGCATTGGATTACGTTGCTGTCCCTAATGATCAGCCCATTCCGCCATGGCTATTTACCATCCCATCCTGTGACCTTTCCTTGAGTCATCTGGGGAAGGCAGATACTCCTGATTGGAATTACCATCTTCTCTTTGCTGAACATCTTTTGAGCCATTCTTCTCATCCAATTTACACGGATGGTTCGAAATCAGGTGAGTCTGTAGGCTCTGTCATGGTTTGCTGTGGTTCGGTAATTGCTTGCAGGATCCCCTCCACAGTTTCTGTGTTCGCTGCCGAGTTGTATGCTATTTCTCTTGCCCTGGATCGTGTAGAAGGTATGCAGTACAGTGATTGTACTATTTAAACTGATTCTCTTAGCTCTCGACTGGCCCTGGAATTGCTTAACATTAATTCTTACCCTGTTCTCGTCGATATTCAACCATGACTGGCCATTTTTCTCTATCTTCTTTTTTACACCTAGTTTTTCTAGATACCTGGCCACATCGGTATTCACAGGAATTCACTGTTACGATTGTGAACGGCAGCATCATTCTAGACATATCTTTTCTACAAGTTTACCCCTGACATTGGATGGTGTCATTGGTTATGGTGACACTGTCCAACTTGTTTGTATTTTTATTTTTTAAGAACAATTGGCCTTTTTAATTCTATTTAAATCTTTTATTTGAATTTTGGACATATTTCAGTTTTAATCCAATTTGTTTTTACATTTTACAACAACTTTCACTGTTTTTACCGGTTGTTTGGCACAGATAGCCTAGTTGCTTTGTGCCATAAAATGTCAAACAACCAACCAATTCCATTCATTTTATCCTGGCCCTCACCACTGTCTAGTCCTAGTTTAAAACTTTCCTTACTGCTGAATTAATAGTCCTAACGAACAAGCCAGCCCCTATACTATTTAAATATAAATCATCCATTCCTTTTTCCATTGAACTGATCCCACAAGTCCAACCAGCCAATCTGCTCATCGTTACATACAAACCTAAACCTAGTATTTAGCCCTAGTGACCTACTTATAACTTCATCCTCACAATTAATTCTTGGCAGTATCCCTGACACAATTAAGTTGTGGCCATTTTCTTTAAATGCCTTTATCAGCCACTTGTACTTATTAATTAGCTCCTCTTATCTACATTTCCTACATCATTAGCCCCTATGTGCATAACAAAAACTTCATTTCTGATAACCCCTTTATTATATTTCCTGCTCTGTCAGTTGTACCCTCCACTTGTTCCCCTGGGTAGCATAACCTAATTCTTTCTCCCTATTTACACCACAGACTATTCTATCCATATGCCTTGTGAAGGAATCACCTATAACTATAACCTCATCATCCACATCCTTCTCTGACCCTTTTGTTTTCCTTCCCTCCAATAGTTCCTCATCTGCTCAAGCCAAGGGCTAAAATTTGTTACTCAATAGAATAGGCTCATCACAACTAAATCCAATACTTTAATCCTGAAAGTCATTGTTAGTCGTCAATAGTCGACGCATCCCTTATATGTAAAAGCTTAAGCTCCTTTTTTAATCTTGCTACCATTTCCAACTGTTTACCCTTCTTTTTATCTGTTGCCTCTGTGTTAATTAGGACAGCCTTCAACGTCTCCTCAAACCAATAAACTATACATACAAATTACAAATCTTCACAACTAGCTTCCTTAAAAGTAAACACCAGTCCCGTTTCAAAATACAGTCCTCTAATTGCACCCATCACACCTAATGCTAATGTCCAACACTAGTCTTAACCATTGTATTTGTAGCCTGGAAATAAATACTCGATACTAAACACAAGTATCCTAGCCAATTGCCACAACTGTTATTGTTAAGCATAACATTTTAGAATCAAATACATTACAGTTTATCACTACTTTTATGTTCACACTAAATTAATTAAGTTTATCTTTAATTATATAGCAGTGACAAGTAATTAGTCTCTACTTTATTTGATGTTTATTTAATACTATTAATAATAGTAATAATACATTTTATTTAGCCTGATTTATGACCTATAAACTAATGGATTGAAATTAAACTCAAGTAAACAATGTAATCTTTAAAATACAAAGAGACAGTTAACCAGTCTTTAAATTGTATTTGCTTAATAAAACAATTTTTTAAACCTGTTTTACAATTTGCCAGTAAGATGAATTACAGCTAAGCCTGAAAGTACAATTACACGTCTTAAGCCTAATCTAACATTGTAGTACAGATGATACTACTAAGGTCTTATTTAAAACTTTAACCCTACTGCTTTTATTTACCAATCTTATTAAATCTAGTTAATCTTTTGTTTTTTAACCCAAATCATTACAAATTATAATATTAATATTAAATAATTTTCAAAAATCTATAACATTAAGAGCATATCTTTCCAGCATCTTCTCTTTTCCATAGTGTTCTCTATATTTTGTATTAGAAAAACCAATTAAATGGTGTAACCCTTTTAACATTCATCTATCTTAAGCAGAGTTATATAAGTGAAGAAAAATAAACATTTAAATCACCACTTTCTTAGTGTAAAGAGTGACAGTTATCTCATGTGCATTGTAGATGTTTCTCACAAGTAAACTAGGGATAGATACAAGGTATGAACTTTTTCAAAATTATTTATTCATTTGGATCATAATTAGTTTCATTGTCAGGTTTTCCTGACTATTATTCATTCCAATACTAAAAGAAAGTGAATAAGTATTGAAATACTAATTTTAAAGTTCACTCTTCCATTATTCCTATCTGAGACAGAAGAAATATGATTGAGGTTTTTTTTTCGTGGGTCCATAATCGATTAAACCATGTGGATTTGTGTGAATTGCTACAAAATAAAACTTGGTTAAAAAAAAAAGATCAAAACGTTTCAAGCGCAGTCCAATCAGATTAGATGATATGGTCGACTTGAAACTTGTGGTTTTTCAGGACTGATTAATGTTGAGGATGAGGAGGCAGCAGAACTAAGAAGTGTAGCTCAAGAAAGAAAGATACTAAAAAGTACAAAAAACTTTATTTTATTAACAACTAACCCCATGGGGCTTTAGAAAAAAACTGCTTTTGAATCTGTTTTATTGTCTGATGGGTAATAGCCTGTATTGTAAGATGCGTTTCTGGGTTATTTTCTCTATTATGGTTACTCTATCTCTTGTGTGTATGTTTATTCTTTCTCCTGCTTTACACTGATTTTAGTTTAGCATGCTCCACAAGGAAGTTTTGTATCTGTTGAAATGCATTCTTAAATATAAAATAATCTACAGACACCAAAGGACTGTTTGATCTATAAAGGCTGTCCTTACTCGCTTATCATTGAGAAATGAAAATTAAGTCTTATTTTTTTTCACATTTCCAATAGAATGGTTATTATAACTGAAACATTTACTATCGACTAGTGTCAGAATTCAAGTTTTAAGATTGTAGCTGATGCTTCTAAATGTTGGTATTTTAGTCCAGATAGTTATAATGTGTTCGGTGTCACATGACTTTGTCAGAATTAATTTCTCCCGTGGGAAAGAAAATAAAATAAAATATGTGCTTATGTCAATTCAGACAATTCATGTAGTTAAATATGTTACAAGTAAGTATTATTAGTAATCTTTATATTACTTATTATAACATGTACGTACTTATAGATTAAAGATAAATTAAGACAAAATCTATTAGTGGAAATTGGGTTTATAATTTGCTGTGTTTTGTAAGGATGTTTTAAACTTGGAACAAGAAAAGCAAGATGACAGCAGACTATTTAGTTGACCAATCTCGGAGAACAAAAAAGCTTAATTAAAAATATTGATGATAATGTAGTGTTTTGAGACTAAATTACACAAACGTTTAGAAAAAAAGTTTTTAAGTTCAAAGAAACTCTTCAAATCAGAAGGGAATTGGCGAAACTGATATGTACACTAAACTGAAGCCTTAATCCTACAACTGAGATGTACACTAAACTGAAGCCTTAATCCTACAACTGAGATGTACACTAAACTGAAGCTTTAATCCTACAACTGAGATGTACACTAAACTGAAGCCTTAATCCTACAACTGAGATGTACACTAAACTGAAGCCTTAATCCTACAACTGAGATGTACACTAAACTGAAGCCTTAATCCTCTACTTCGAAACAGAAGTGTAGTAAATTAATACTGATAAAAAAAACAACTGTCATTCCAAAAAGAAAACAAATTTCTCATAGCTTTGGTCTATTAACACATTCACCGTAGGTAAAGATGGAAAAGGAAGGGCTGAAATAGGTTTTTTATCAGTTTCTTGGTTGTATGTTCAGTTTTGTTTTTTATATTGATGAATGTATTGTGTTGAAATAAGTGAGGTAGATTGTGTGTTTTGTGAAATGTTATGTACGTTTTTTTTTAGCTTTCATAAAGACAAATCAAATCTAAGGAATGTTTTTAAAAATATTTTGCTAGTGTTAATAAACTACATTAAAATTATAAGGTGCTTTTAAGAATGCAACTTAGACTATCATTTTGAAAGTTTTATACAGAAGTGAAAATGATCAGAAAAAGGGGACATGTTTTACTAATTAGAAATAACCAGCTTTCTATATAAAAAAAAAAAAAAAGATTAAGAACAAATAAATGGTTCTAACTTCTTTTAATTGTTTTTAACTCTTATTCTATGAGGATTTATTGAACTATGTTACTTAGGCTGTTTACACTATACTTAATGGTGGCAAGATAATAATCGTATAGCTTATCAACTTATAAAACCCTCTATTATTTTAACAAGTAGTTTGAATTGTTTAGGTAGTAGAGTTTCAGTGTTGCAGTTTCTGTTCCATCCAAGATTAAAGTATTTTATTGATCAGAATTACTTCTACGTATGATTCCTTAATGCTAAATGATATAGTTCTATCTATGTTTCCTTATTGCTAAATGATATAGTTCTGTTTCCTTATTGCTAAATGATATAGTTCTACCTATGTTTCCTTAATGCTAAATGACATAGTTCTACCTATGTTTCCTTAATGCTAAATGACATAGTTCTACCTATGTTTCCTTAATGCTAAATGACATAGTTCTACCTATGTTTCCTTAATGCTAAATGACATAGTTCTACCTATGTTTCCTTAATGCTAAATGACATAGTTCTACCTATGTTTCCTTAATGCTAAATGACATAGTTCTACCTATGTTTCCTTAATGCTAAATGACATAGTTCTACCTATGTTTCCTTAATGCTAAATGATATAGATCTACCTGTTTCCTTATTGCTAAATGATGTAGTTCTATCTGTTTCCTTATTGCTAAATGATGTAGTTCTACCTATGTTTCCTTATTGCTAAATGATATAGTTCTACCTATGTTTCCTTATTGCAAAATTATTACTTCTACCTATGTTTCCTTAACACTAAATGATATAGTTCTACCTATGTTTCCTTAACACTAAATGATAAGGCTTTAAACCTATAAATTGGAGTTTCTGTTTCACAATTGTAATTTGATGCTAAATAGTTAAGATTCTTTCAATCCTAACGGGTAACAAGTGATTTAATATCTAAATTTGTACAATTAGTTCCTCGTAGATGAATTATGTCAAGACAAGTCATTATACCGTTATAGTTGCTTAATAACAGTGTCTAGACTTTGATATTTTATTAGAAATTCCATATCACTATCCAAGATTTTGTAACTAGTCAGATTTTTATTATTTTATTATTATATATATATGAAATGGACTTTAGTTCTAATAAGTATTAATAAATTTGGATTTAAATGAGCTAACTTTGTGGACTGGAACTGAAACAAACAAGTTATAAATTAATTAAGGTGTTTCTGTATAACACATTGACTCGTAGTAATCAAGTGAGTGGATTAAACGTTTGCACTTGTGATATATGGTTACTTTTCAGGTGTGTAATCTGTATGGGAGAATTTGTCATTGGTGATGCCATAAGATATCTACCTTGTTTACATACCTATCACATGACTTGTATTGATGACTGGTTGATGCGTTCATTTACCTGCCCTTCTTGTATGGAACCTGTGGATGCAGCTCTGCTAACTACGTACCAACCAAGTTAAAGTGGCATCAGCGTAGGCTGAACTAAGCTTCGAGACAAGCGGTCGGCCAGAGGACCCTTACAAAGAACTTGTAGATTTCATATTTTGGATTGAAAAGTAGTCTATGCATGCAAGAGTCATTCTTTTTTCTTTGAAATTGATTGTAGGTAAAGATGTGAATTATAAGTTGTTGAAACATTGATATATATCTAAGAAACTAGTGCAGCAGTTTTAATTCTCACACAGGGTTTTAAGGTTTTGTGAAATCTGGACTAGTATAAGCTAAATATTTGTTGTATTAATTCCAGTATTCAGTGAACCTACGTTTAGAACCTTCTGTGTATGATGTTGGATTGTTAGATTTGTTTTGTGACAGCGAGATGTCAATCCTCGCTCACTTTTCAACACCTCTGAACCGAGGGGTGTTGCACTTTTCTTCTGATCTCTTGAATCAGTATTGTTAAATGTTACTCTTCAAATATTTTTCAAACTGAGGGGACAATATAAGTTACTTGGCTCAAACATGGAAACCAAGAACCACTGTGTTAAATATTTGCAAGAAATGTGCCTCTTTAGTTGGACATAACTTTAGGGAAAATCTGGAGTATGGGTATGATAGTTTTAGGTGTTAAAGTTCCTGTCTGTATGTTTTACTAAACAAGAAACATGCATGTGTTAGAAGGGAGAAGTGGAATTTTAAAATGTGAGAGTTGTTTTTTAAGACTTTGCATGTATATGTTTAGGTTCTTGTAGTCTCCAGTATGTTCTTTTAGGTTGTATGTAAACTTCTTAAACGGTATTTAAAAACTAAGAAGCTTTTTATAGTACAGTGGCTTAAAAAGCACTGAGGCTTACTAGGCCTAATAAAAGTGATATAATCAGGAGTCGTGTTTGATTTTTATAACTGTTACAGTAGTTTGATATTTACTGAACTGGGCCAAAATGCAGTGCCTTTATGTGTTTTCTAAAATTGTTAGAAAAACTGTTAGTTGATGTGCTTTAAGTTGCCCAGACACTTGTAAGCTATTATTTTAAGTTGCCCAGACACTTGTAAGCTATTATTTTAAGTTGCCCAGACACTTGTAAGCTATTATTTTAAGTT
>NW_013669246.1:98468-105185 GCF_000517525.1 Limulus polyphemus
AGACACTCGCTTGTAAACTATTAAGTTGCCCAGACACTCGCTTGTAAACTATTAAGTTGCCCAGACACTCGCTTGTAAACTATTAAGTTGCCCAGACACTCGCTTGTAAACTATTAAGTTGCCCAGACACTCACTTGTAAACTATTATTTAGTTATGCGTATCTTTTTCTTTTATAGGAAGTGTTTATCAAATACACATACAAAGGAGTGAGTGTACCTTAATTAATTGAATGGTCAAGGATAAAGAAACTGGTTTATCTAGTATGTGATAGCCACTACATGATTTCATATATACAAAGAAATGGAGTTATTTAGTTATATATATATAACAAAAAATAGATTGTGTTTTGAGAAATGAAACTGATTTCAGAAAGGTGTAAATATGTACTCCTTATTGTGTCTTCGTTGATGTTCCTGTTAATCATATTCATTAGCAAAGTTTTCTTTTCTATATTTATATTAATTTAAAAGTAATAATTTAATATGGCAACTTACATTCAGTTTCTTTCAATGAAAAGGTTTTACAATGAGATATAACTTACATCATGTTACAAATATAGCTATGGAAAGGTTTTACAATGAGATATAACTTACATCATGTTACAAATATAGCTATGGAAAGGTTTTACAATGAGATATCATAACTTACATCATGTTACAAATATAGCAAACGGTGTATGTGTAACACTTAAATATCTGTTGGTCACAAATAGTTAGTATCGTATAACTTTTTAAATATCATTACAGTCATCTTTGAAATGTTTTATAGCGTTCTCTTTTTGTACAGTATGACCTACTTCACCTTCTTTACTCAATATGCAGTTAGTTCTTTGTTTCAAGTTTCCGATATCCTGTTAAACTGGAATATTGAGACTTGAAACCAGTCCTGAAAACGTTATATACTGAGTTCAAACTAGTGTTGATAAGTTAATGATAACGTTTTTTATTGTTTATTAAGAAGAAGAAACGATACTGTTATTTATACTACTAGAATATATATTTTTACAAAGTAAGTTTCATCTTTAAATGTTGGAAAGATAAGTTTGTAAAATATTTGTGTATAGTGTTTGACAACTTGGAGAATGAAGTTGAGGCCTGTATTTTTGAACTGTACAGTTACATGTTGGCTTTCCTGTGGTTGCAGCCGAATATTTAATTGGTGTTGGTTGTAATATTCAGGTGTGATTTATATTTAAAATGTGATAGTTGTACAGTAATTTGATGTCTGGGTTTTTTATGTAAGTGAAATCTTGGTAAAAAACAACAAGTGTGATTTAATATTTATTAAAATTAGTGAGAAAAAGAGTTCTTTGTTTAGTCAGTTAGGGCTTGTATGGACGTGCAAAGTCTTTAAAACAAAGTATCAGAAACTTCCCACAGTGTGTATTAGGAAATTATTGGTTGAAAAAACAAGTTTCATAAAGTTGAGCAGTTGTCTGTTTTAGAAACGTGTTCACAGTTCAGCTATTGAAAACAACGTTGTTAACACTTTATACACCAAAATGTGACAATGGGAAGGTCTTCTGTACAATTATGTCATTGTGTATCTAAACATTTGTTCCTGAAACATTAAAAGGCCTAGTACTGTCTTTCACGGTTTTCATTGTAGATCTAATTGGTCTAAACGTTATACATTTTCATGATGTGGCTTCCGAGTTCTATAAGTTTTAAAAAAAATAACATTGGTCATTTTTCATGTATTTAAGAAAGTTCAAGAAAATTTTTCTTGAGCCACTACACTGTCATTTACTACTGTGATTTACTATTAGCACGGGAAGGGAACAGTTATCTAAAATTGCTGTCTTATTTATCAGCTATTACTTATGTAAGGCACTTGTTTTTCTTCATCATAACAAACTGAAGTATTAACAGGTTATCACGTACTTTTTGATCAAGAACTTCAAAAACTGTTATTACAAAGATATTACTGACAAATGACTCGTAAACCTAAGTTGTAGTAAAGAATGTATAGACCTTTCTCTGGAATTAAGTTATTTTTTTTAATAAAGTGTACAATATTTTAATCTGTATCAGAAACTAAATCACAAAAGATCAGCTGACTTATGGAAATTTAAACTTTGCATAAACAATGGGATGAACCTATAGTGTTAACACAAACACAGACATAATTTTGTCACATCTCTGCTAAACCACCTTTAGCCTGAAATGGAAAATTCATATTTATTCACCGCAGTTTTAGGCCTAACCAGCAGCTATTAGTGTAAAATAAATCATGTTCATAGACTTATCTTGTTCATGTACAGGTGCGTTGTCAGTTAGATGTTTTGCTGATGATAAATATTGTAATTCCTTCAGGGAATTAAAAAAAATATTTTGCCCATAGCCAAAAGTCGTTTAGCTATAGAATGTCTACAGTATTTCAACTTGTGCTACATACGCAGAACAACAGAAAATGCCATAACGTTAATAATTAGTACTAGACCACCCGTGACCCGTTGGGTCACCCACTATTCAGAGGTTATGAAGAATTGAAGCTAATTTCAATATTGCACCGAAATGAAGGCTTATTTTGAGATAATTTAATTAAATATTTCAATCCATTCGTGTTATTTATAATCCAAGAAAAGATACTTGATTGTTGATCGGGAGTAAAAGGTAAGACCATTTCATTTTTCAAAAAATTGAAGTCAGAGTTTTAAGTTATTGTGATGAATTAGTTCATTATGTTGTGGTCTTTCCTCATAAACCTTCTACAACTAAAAAACAGTAACACTGTATTTATTCTTGGAATTTTGTTTCTTCTTCTGATTTTCATGTTTCGTTTGACTCTTGGCATCATATTCACAGTTGATTCAAAACGCCTGAAAATAAGAAATAACAGATAATAGTAATGTTATTCATGGTTTATTAGAACATAATTGCTATCAAAAAACTAAAAAAAAGCTATTTCAGAAAAAAATTTCATACTTGCTCAAACTACTGCAAGAAACAGCAAAACTTGATAACTGATACACTACGAAATTCACCAAATGAAAAATGTTTCTCACTGTCTTACAGCAAATGATTTTTTGACTGAGAAAATTTTCTCCATTCCAGAGTTCATGTAACTAAACGTATTTACTAGAATATTCTTCATTTTGTCGATCAGTTGCTACTAGGCCTGTATATATGAGGTGTAATAAAGCATCATGTATTAAAAAATAATGACGTTAAAATATAATTGTGCAGGTGAAAAATATTCTAAGGAAAAGCTATGCCATCCACCGTCAACTCTTGGCTCACTCTATACGAACGAATAGTGGAATTAATAGTCACATTATAATACTACCAGGGCTGAAAGGGCGAGCATGGTCAGTGGTGGGATTATCACAGTTATGAAGGTGTCGAATCGTTGTTAATTTTTTTTTTAAGTAACGACACCTCATTCAGTGCTGTATATGCCATAATCACCTCAGAGTGATTAGACAGGTTTGTAAAGATTATAAAACTTGTTATGGTTGTGAATGTTTTTCTTGCTGACGAAGTATGATTATAACAAGTTGTTTCAAAATGATACTATTCGGCTTATAGCATTTTTTAAACTACATTCTTTTTTTTCGGTCTCTTAGGATTTTTTTTCCCCAGGAAAGGAATGCATAATAATTTTTCAACGACGTCATGGGTGCCACATCCATTGCTGACGAAGCGTTTCGGCCAGTGCCAGAGCTCACCAGGCTAGCTGGGAAACAAACGTGGTGGTAGTCGGAAAGCTGTTTATATAAGACATGTAATAGAATAACTTGATATGGTGTGAATGCCTTTTGCTGGCGAAGCGTGACTTTAATCAGTCACACTTGCCACAAGCCAGTAATTCTAGGCTTACTATATTTTGAAACACTGCATTCTTTATTCGGTCCCTTAGTTTGTTTGTTTTTTGGAGGGGTGGAGAATAAGAGTGTATAACAGTATCCAATCGAACTATATCTATTATACTTACTTAAAATTCATTGTATTTTGGCTTCGTTTGGAATGAAAGAATCGTGTAACTTTGAAATGTTTTCTCTTAAACAAAATTAACCCCACGTAAAAGTAAGTTTGAAAGCTAAAAATATTAACAGTCCTATATGTGCCCTGTTACAAACCATTGTGCGAATGACCTAATACACGTTTCTGGTGATTAACTAAAGACATTGTGATTTTTGTTTTTCGAACACAGGTTGCTAAACAGCAGATTTTTAAACATTATTAGCTGAAACACAATAGTTCATATTTTTTTTGCTTTTCTCGTTGGGCCTGGTGGTTAGGGCCCAAGACTTGCAATCTGCGGGTAGCAGGTTTGAAACCCATCGCCGAATGTGCTAACCCTTTCAGTTGTGGGGTTGTTATTATGTCACGGTCATTCTACGTTTTGTTGATAAAGAAGAACTTATGAATTGGCGGTGGGTGTTGTTGTTAACTACCTGCCTTAATTCTAGTCAATCACTTATAAATCAGGTACGGCATGTGCAGATAGCCCTCGAGTAGTAATTCAACAAACAAACCATCGTTTTTACTGTTATTATGGAATGTTGTAAAGAGATCAAAGGTTTTTCCTTTGTCGTATTATGTAATTAAAGCAAATTTACATTAATAAGAACTTTTGAAATATTTACACAAGCTATGAAAGCGTAAAATGTAAATTTCTTTAGAGGAAATATTGATTCTTTATGAGTTTTCCATAAATTATTTAACATGTTTAACAACAAAATGTCTTGCTAACATATTTGAAATGTCATATATATATATTCGTTGTCCTTTGCTTGCAATTTTATGTAGTAAAATTATTGCAGACATTCTCGGAATGGGCTCTTTTTGAAAAGAAGTATGTATTTGTAAATTAATTTTCTTTCAATATTAAGGGTAAAAAGCACAAAATCCGACGTTTTTTGGCACAATGAAAGGTCAAGTCTTTATTACCAAACAACAAAAAACAAACATTGGATTTTGTGTTTTCTTACTCTTAATATATAAGCACAATGTGCCTGAAAAGAAATTATAATTTTCTTTCGTTGAATTGCTTATAAAAACGGAATAATACACTGTAGTGGCCAGGTGGTTAAGGCACTCGCAATCTGAGGGTCGCGGGTTCGAATCCCCGTCCCACCAAACATGCTCGCCCTTTCAGCCGTGGGGGCGTTATAATGTGACGGTCAATCAATCCCACATGGTAAAAGAGTAGCCCAAGAGTTGGCGGTGGGTGGTGATGACTAGCTGCCTTCCCTCTAGTCTTACACTGCTAAATTAGGGACGGCTAGCGCAGATAGCCCTCGTGTAGCTTTGCGCAAAATTCAAAAACAAAACAAAACATACACTGTAGTACGTAGTGGAAAAATCTACTCTGCCCAAAACTGGCGATGTAGGATATCCTAGAAGGGCAACAATTTTCATTAAACGTGATACATACAGTATTGTAGGCTACTATGTGAATTTCAGATTTATATCTATTTTCATGCCAAATTAGTTTCCCGTATTGCCTGCCATTAATCTGTCACATTGTCGCACTTCTGGACGGGATAAATACTATCACCCCCTAGTATACCCTAACCTGACATTTCATAGCTAACTGGATTAAATAAAAAATTTCGAAATCAAGCTTGACCAACAAAGAGGCAGTCAAACGTCGGTAAATTCCTTTGTGAGCCAATCAAAATTAAGATAATTCATAAAATGAATTCGTGGCGCATTCATAAAATATTTATTGGTAAAAATCAGGTAGATCAGAAGTTCCCAAAATGTGGTTCGGGGGGGGGGCCTCTGGGGTTCCGCAGTAATGCATCAAATTTATGAAATTACCATTTAGTGAAAGAGTAACGAATAAAATAAAATGCTAAGACATTATAAAACTTATATTGTAATATGTATAAATCCCAAAATTAATAATTGTAATTAACATAAATTGAATTATATAAATTCGTTGTGTGCCTGGCACCGTTGCCTGCCGATCGCAAAAAAGACAAGACTGTTGATTTCCAGCTGGATTGACGCATTACTACAGTGTGTACGTTAGTGTCACAATTACTTCAAAGCAGTAAAATACTTAATGCCATTTCCTACAACACATTTATGTGAGCGAGGTTTCTCTCAGCTTACTTGTATAAAATCGAAGTTTAGAAATAAGATAAATGTGAGCCGGATTTTCGTTTGAAACTGTTAGACATTGGCTCAGAAATTCGCAAGATTGTTTCAGCAAGGCAGTGTCATCCTTCACATTAAAGTAAGTCGTAATATCTTTTTATTTTCCATATTTAACTATGTTTTTCATTGTTCTTTTCTTAAAACTAGAATCAATCCGTAAAGGTATTAAAATATGCATATGATACACCAGTTACACGTGATAAAAACTATTTTTAACGGGAGGTGGTCTGCCAATACAGTAAAGAAGTTGAAGGGGGTCCTCCAGTTGGCAAAGTTAAGGAACCCTCGAGCTATATTAACTACTTATGTATAGAAAAGTCAGTGCGTTTTGGTAACACTATGTTCGAACAATGGCTTTTATGTCATGTCGCTTAGCAACAAAAGTATAAGCAAATAATGTTATTAGTCTGTGTACTGAAAGTATAAAATGAAATGTATAGACAACAAATCAGGAAAAATATTATATTTATTGATTTCTTACTTTGAGTCTCCGTTGATTAAAGAGGTTTTTTATTATTATGAAAAACATTGGTGATATAACAGAAAATACCTTAATTCACAAACTATTTAAGTTTAAAATTGAATCGATATTTTTACTTTCAT
>NW_013669246.1:106019-108029 GCF_000517525.1 Limulus polyphemus
TAGGGAAATTTGAATATCTGCTCATGCGTATACATCTACTTAAAACATCAGAAATACAGTAGTTTGGAATTTTGTAAGTTAATAATTACTAAATTAATAAAATAAGAAAAATCTTACTTATAACACATTCCATTGGTGGAATCTTTGAAATGTCGTAATTATAGTTTATCTACAGAATGTTCACATTTAATTCAACCCAGACAGATGGGGAATTTTTCTCACATTTCTGCTCAAAAGACCCTATGAAAAGTTAAATCGTCCAACTATTTTGTAATATTAAAATGTTTTTCATTGCAAATTTATTGTTATTTAAGTGCAAAGCTACACATTGGGCAGTCTGCGCTCTGTCCATATTTGAAATCGAACTTTTGATTGTAGACTTTGTACCTCCATAAACTTACGGCTGACCTATCGGGGGGTGGGGGGCTCATCGTAAAGTAAAATATATTATTCATACTGAATGTTTCACATTTTTACGGCAGATGAAAAAAATGACATTAAACATGAAATGTTTGAATTAGTTACGTTTTCTGTAAGTAGACCAATGAACTTAAGCTAAAATAAAAATACGCTATGTAGTGCTTAAAAATCTATTTTAAAAATATAATTTCCTTTTTATAAAACTTACCATTTTTTGAGTTACAACTAAGATCATTTTCCAAATTAATTTTAAAACCCTAATTTGAAGAATATCAAAATTAGAAAAACAGAAACATTTACTTGTCACACCTCTGCAACTATCTATGCACATAATATTATGTATGAGACAATCCTTCAGTTTTTCGACATTGACACATAACTCTGCCTGTTAAGAAATAAGAACTTAGATATATTAGAATTTTATTCAGTTTGTGGTCATATCTAGAATGAATTATTGTTCCCTTGTTGATTATTTGATTAATCAGTAATACAGATAATCAGTTTTTGTTTGTTTGTTTATTATCGACCTAGAAGTTATATAACTGAGTACGATGAAGAGCACGTGGTTGACATCTCTATTAGGTACGTGTTAAACCACATTGCTGATCCCACATAGCGCTGTAAATATACTCCTGGTATTGAATCAGCTATGGTGGGGTATGCGATTTGTTAGCTTTGACATCGTGTTATCTCTTCATGTTATCATTACTCGCTTTGTTTCATGACTAGTTCCGTGGATATTCTTCAAGTCCATTCTTCCGTTGACTCGACAATTCTACAATGACAGTAGAGGAATTCCAATGACAGATTCAGTTACCTTCAAATCATGAGTTTATCAGTAAGATGGTGGGTCTTTTTTTCTTCTTCTTTCAGTTACATGGCTGATTGTACACCATACAGTTTTATCATATTTACCCACGAAAAGATGAAGGTCTGTTGTTCAATTTATCTTAATTATCAATATCTTGCATGTTTACGGAAGACGAATATTCATTCATTTTAAGAATGAATTTCTGTAGACACTCCCGATCTCGATACAGACTCCTTTACCGTTTGTTTGGGGAGGGCGATGTTATCTTTATAACATAACATAATGTTTAGAGACAACAAAGGACCTATTGGTCCATCCAGGCTGTCCTATCCTCTAAGCTAAACCAAAATAAAATAAAACCTCAAAGCCATCCCTTATCATTCATATAGTTATCAAGTTTTCCCTTGAATTAAACTCACTTAAATTTACTACCTCCATAACATCCGAAGGCAACCAGTTCCAAAGACCAACAACCTTGTTAGAAAAATAAAATAAGACTCCTACTCTGCCAAAATTTATTTGTGTTTGAAGATAGCTTTTATATGCGGAAACATCTGTTAACTGAGTTCTTGCACAGATATTAAAATATAACGTTGATAAATATAAACATTGGCCCAAACTGATCCAAAATTTGGTCTTAACAAATCCCCCCCCCCCAGTGGCACAGCGGCATGTCTGCGGACTTACAACGCTTAAAACCGGGTTTCGATATCCGTGTTGGGCAGAGCACAGATATCCCATTGTGTAGCTTTGTGCTTAATTCCAAACAAATCCTAACA
>NW_013669246.1:109029-112223 GCF_000517525.1 Limulus polyphemus
AGAGACAGCCACAAGAACAGACATGTTTGTCGCATTGCTGAAATGTTTTGCAAATCGATTAAAACTCGTGCGTGAGAACAATGGTGGCCCATTCAAGCGATATTGATACTTGGAATTACTTTTTTGATTGAATTAAAATCTTATTTTACTTTGTTATGCTCTCAGGGAAAAAAGTGATTTATTTTGCAACACCCTGTACCATTTCAAACAATTTAATGTCCTTCCCAAGGTAAGAAGCCTAAGATAGAAAAACAATACTCCAAATATTGTCTATACAATGAAATTATAACCCTTTTAGACTTATATTCAATATTTCTGTAGATACGACCTAAAATCCCGTTTTCTCTACCACCTACGACATACTGCTTGATGGCATAAGAGACTGATCAACAACTATACTAATATCCCTTTCTTTCATAACACTGTTAAAGTAATTCCAATCGCAATTATACTTATAATTCAAATACATTTATTATAATTAAAACCCATCTGTCATTTATTTGTGCAACTCAATAAATGATCTAAATCATTTTGTAAAGCATCCTCCTCCTCTTAACAGCCAAAACCTTAATATCATCTGCAAATTTAAGTAATTTATTAACAATTCCTTCATCTTTGTCGTTGATGTAAATCAAAAACAGCAAAGATCCTAAGACTGAGCCCTGAGGAAATCCACTTATGACATTAATCCATTTCTAACAACCCTCTGCTTTCTTCCATCTAGCTTCTTTTCTATCCAATAAGCTAACTTATCCCCCATATCTCTAGAGATAATTTGTTTTACAAGCCTTTTATGTGGCACCTTGTCATATGCTTTCTGAAAATCCAGATACACGAATTCTACACCCATATCCTGACCTATATAAGCAGTAACCTTTTAAAAGAATATCGAAAACTTTATAACGAAAGATTTCCCCTTAATGAAACGATATTGAGTATCCAAAAAATTCTAAACTTTATTAAATGACTTTGTAAAGCATCTTTTATCATACTTTTCAAAACTTTTCTCACAATTTATGTAAGACTAATAGGCCTATAATTACCGGGATAATTTTTATCACCTCCCTTAAAAAGCAGAGTCAACTTTCAATATTCTGGCACCTGCCAACTATTCAAGTACTTACAAAAAACAAAACAAAAATAGCAGCAAGTGGCTAACATATCCAATCATTGGGGGAATATTATCTGACCCAGGAGACTTGTTCTTTAAACTTCCCAATTTTTGTCCTAACAAACTTAGGTTTAATGTAGTCACATTGTTCGATCTTTTTTTCCATCTATTAACTGTTCTAGATGAGGAATATTGCTTAAAAGTTAATAACCAAGCCATCTTATAACCATCAGATATGAACCTTCCTTTATCATCCCTCAGAGACCCTACTCTCATCCTAATATTTTGTTTACCCTTAATGTATTTAAAGAAGTCCTAACTGTTAATATTTACATTTTCAGCCAACCTTTTTTCATACATCCTATTTGGTGCCCTAACTTCCTTGATCTTTTATAATCTTCTAAATCTCCCTTCATACCAGTCAATTTAGATTTCTTAAATTTGTGATGATTTTCTTTAAATTTAGCCCTTATACTTTTTGTGAACCAACCTGGTATTTTACTTGCAGCCACCATTTTCTATCTATAAGGTATACGTAAATCTTGAATATTTAAAGAAATATGTTTAAATGTCTTTCCACATTTGAATCAGTGTCTCCAAATAATTCAGATGTCTAATTCACAACAGATAATTCTTGTCGCACCCCTTCAAAATTTGCTGTTTTGAAATTTGTAACCAAAATATTATTCGTAATCTTTATATACAACAAAATATCGAACCTAATAGAACAATGATCACTTGCTCCCATCTAAAATAGCATTGTTTATAGCAGACTCCTTGACAAATTCATAAATTTGGTTTGTTTGTAATTATGCACAAAGCTACACAATGGGCTATCTGTGCTCTGCCCACCACTGGTATCGAAACGCGGATTCTAGCGTTGTAAGTCCGAAGACATTCCGCTGTGCCACTGGGGGGCCAGTTCATAAAGATAACCATCTTGAAGTTTCCTAAAACATTTCTCCCTCATGGTTTAACGCTAACATTTCCAAATATACATGCCTGAAATCTTAATCTCACTGTAAGGTTTCTCATTAATTCCATCAGTATCATCTGGTGGTCTGTAACAATTTCCGACTAAAAGCCTTTTCCCCTTTATATCCATTAATAGAAACCCAAATAGATTCAATCTCCTCACTATTATCATTTATATCTTCAACTTCAACAGGGTGTAACTCAAATTTTACATATATATAGCCGCCCCCAGTGGCACAGTTTGCGGAGTTACAACGCTAGAAACCGGGTTTTGATACACGTGGTGGGCAAAGCACAAATAGCCCATTGTGTAGTTTTGTACTTAATTAAAAACAAATAAACAAACATATAAAGTCATTCCTCCCCATCCCCATCTTTTTAGTACACTATCCCTATTAAATAACATATAGCCCTGTATTTCAAAGAAATTTCTGTCATCAAAATCGTATTCATTTAACCATGTTTCAGTTATTCCCATAATTTCAAAACCCTCCATTCATACGAGCACTTTAAGGTCACCCGTTTTATTTCTTGCACTTCTAGCATGACAATAGAAACAATTAAGCCTACTTTTATAACTACTTCTATACTACTTTACTATGCTAAACCTTTCTTTACTTCTTATTCTTTTTTGCAGTTACTTTATCCTGGCCCTCACCACCGTCTAGTCCTAGTTTAAAACCTCTCTTACAGCTGTGTTAATAGCCCTTGCAAACAAGCCAGCCCGTATCCTATTTAAATGTAAGCCATCCATTTCAAAAAGCTCACTTCTCTCATTAAACTAATCTCACAAGTCCAACCAGCCAATCTGTTCATCCTTACATATTAAACTAAGCCTAGCATTTAGCCCTAGTGACCTACTCACATCCTTACAATTAATTCTTGGCAGTATCCCTGACACAATTAAGTTATGGCTCTTTTTTTTTATTAATTTTGTAAATTTCTTGTACTTATTAATTAGCTCCTCTGACCTACCTTTCCCTATATTATTAGCCCCTACACGCACAACAAAAACTGCATCATTGCTAACCCCTTTATTATATCTCTTGCTCTGTCATTTATATCCTCCATCTGTGCCCTTGGTTAGCATAATCTATTTACCCCTATC
>NW_013669246.1:113223-120872 GCF_000517525.1 Limulus polyphemus
CCTACATCATTAGCCCCTACACGCACAACAAAAACTGCATCATTTTAACCCCTTTATTATATCTCTTGCTCTGTCAGTTATATCCTCCACCTGTGCCCTTGGTTAGCATAATCTATTTACCCCTATCCTATCCACATGCCTTATAAGGAATCACCTACAACTATAACCTTCTTATCATCCATATCATTCTCTACCCATTTGTTTTCCTTCCCTCCAATATTTCCTCATCTGCACAAGCCAAGGGCTGAAACCTGTTGCTCAATGGAACATGCTCATTACGATTAAACCTGCTACTTTTAGCTCTCATATACAGTTTCCAACTTCCTGAAAGTAATTGTTAGCTGATGTATCCCTTGCATGTAAAAGCTTAAGCTGCCATTTCCACAGTCTACACTTTTCTTTATTTTTGCCTCTACTTTAATTAGGATAGCCTCCAATGTACAAGCTCTATAAACTAATTGCATAGCTTCACTGTTAGCTTCCTTAAAAGTACACACCAACCCCGAATTTCCATATAAAACCCACTCATTACACCCATCACACCTAACAAACTATAAACGCTTAACTCCTACACTAGTATCACCAATTGTATTTAAAGCGTTGGAACAAATACTCAAAACTATGAGAACTTTGAAATACCAGTTAAAAACTTACCAAAGCACACTGAAAGATATGTACCTGGCCAGAACTTGAACCTAATGTTAATAAACAATGCAATATATAAATCCAGGTAGATAAATATTTCAATAAATAAAGGAAGCAGGTACAAATAATACAAGTAAATAAAAAATAATTCCACAGTATTACGTATTTAAACTACAAAATCTTTAACAACCTCAAATAATAGACACCAATAATACTGTTCAGCTATATCTCGTGAACTAATTTGTTACAGTTCAGTGTAGGGTTTTTATTCACATGTTAGATCACGAAATTACAAATCATGGGATCGTAATATACATAATCTGTGCAAAATATTGTTACGACAGCGGAAGTCGCGTGACGCTGGGAGCATGCGCGCTGGAGTTTCAGGAAAAATCGTGAATTATCGGGGAAGCCCGAGTTTGTTCCAGACGACCTGTTTTTTAGTGTATAAGCCCTTCAAATAAAGCCAGCGAGAGATAGACATGCAGATAGATTGAAGATAGAGATAATTGACTCAAGCGAACAGTAGGCACCGTAAGTAAAGTGTGTGAATCACTATGATTTATAGCGGGTGTTATAAAGGTTGTTAAGTTTAAAGTGACTGTGGAAATTCTGTGCATTACAAAAGTTGTATCCAGAAAGCATAAACTAGTTTTAATTAAGAAAGGACTTGTATTGCTGAAGTTCCTCGGAATGAATTTATACCGGAAATTAACAAACAAGCAGATACGTAATAATATCTATACGTTGTTTACATACTTTTGTGTATCATTAAATAATATCAGTATGTCACCGCTATGGGAAACTGATGTCAATCTTAAGTGTAACTAAAAATTCATAGATAAACTAAACGATAGAAGAAATAATGAAGCAACGATAAAGAAAACCAAATAAAAACAGAATTCGCTATCTCACAGTTTTAAGGCCTGCAAATTACTGCCACTTTTTTTTTAGTTCTTTAATTTTCTTTTTTTGCCCCCTAGTGGCACAGCGGCATGTCTGCGGACTTACAACGCTAAAAATCGGGTTTCATTACCCGTGGTGGGCAGAGCACAGATAGCCCCTTTGTGTAGCTTTGTGCTTAATAACAAACAACAACCTATTTTTCTGAACTTTTATTTTTCGTTCTTCAATTTTCTACTAAATTTCCACCAAGGCCTAAAAATCAGATTGGTGAATACCGGGTATTGAAATTACCGGGTATTGAAATATCCTCTTTTTTATTGATATTAATAAATGAAAACTTGGTGATTGTTGTTTTACGTCGCACAAAAATAAACTTTAAAATTTCACTAAGTTGTTTGTACAACATTTTAATAAAATAACTTGTCTAAGATCACATTTTTACAATTAATTAAACACGATGTTGATCTCAAGGTAATTGTATTTTCAAATATGCTTATTTTCATATAGCTATACAATTTTAAGTGAAATCGCCCTCCAGTGGTACGGCGGTATGTTTGCGGACTTACAACGCTAGAAACCGGGTTTCGATACCCGTGGTAGGCAGAGCATTGTGTAGCTTTGTGCTTAACTTCAGACAAACAAACAATTAAATGAAATGTTCCTAACTTTTGATCGGTCTGAAAACTAATACCTGAATTCTAAAAGAGTAGCCTAAACTCTGTAAATTGAAGCAGTAGTTGGACGCTTAGAGCAGGAACGTAAACTGTTTATAGCAGACAGTTTTGTTTGTTTGTTTGTTTTTAAGCGCAAAACAATACAATGAACTATCTGTGCTACACCTACCACAGGTAGTGAAACCAGGTTTTTAGCGAGATAAGCCCTTAGACTTATCGTTGAGCCACTGGGGGGCGTAGCAGAGAAACTTATGGTTCACTAAAACGCTCTCATCGCACCTTTATTATTCTCTGTTGTAAAACTTAAGTTTCTTGGTTGATTTTTTAAAAATAATTTCGACCAGATTACCATAATTCCTGCTTGTGAGAAACATTTTTTGGTAAACTTGCAATAAACAAACAACAATCTAGTGTTTAAAATACGCAAATATCATTTATAAACACTGTTTCTGGTTATACATACAATTGTTGTTTGTTTGTTTTTCTACTTTGTTTTTTTACACACTGTTATACATACATCATAAATGATATTTGCGTATTTTAAACACTAGCCAAACAACAATCTAGTGTTTAAAATACGCAAATATCATTTATGATGTATGTATAACCAGAAACAGTGTGTAGAAAAACAAACAAACAAACAATCTAGTGTTTAAAATACGCAAATATCATTTATGATGTATGTGTAACCAGAAACAGTGAGTAGAAAAACAAACAAACAACAATCTAGTGTTTAAAATACGCAAATATCATTTATGATGTATGTATAACCAGAAACAGTGTGTAGAAAAACAAACAAACAAACAATCTAGTGTTTAAAATACGCAAATATCATTTATGATGTATGTATAACAGTGTGTAAAAAAACAAACAAACCACAATCTAGTGTTTAAAATACACAAATATCATTTATGATGTATGTATAACCAGAAACAATGTGTAGTAAACAAAAACAAACAACAGTCTAGTGTTTAAAATACGCAAATATCATTTATGATGTATGTATAACCAGAAACAGTGTGTAGAAAAAACAAACAAACAACAATCTAGTGTTTAAAATACACAAATATCATTTATGATGTATGTATAACCAGAAACAGTGTGTAGAAAAACAAACAAACAAACAAAAACTACCTGTTTATGTATATCACTAAAAAGCCTATATTTTGAAGGTTTTGGTGTTAATCAATTATTCAAAATATGATACTTCTAGACTGCTGTATCCGCTAAAAAAACAACAAAAGCAAAGAAACAGCGACTACTTCTTTCGAATATTAAGTTTATTTTTTTTACCCTCGACCCCCTTCGGGGGCGAGGGTATTGCAATCGGGTCTGGTGTGTGTGTGTGTGTGTGTTAGTGTCTGTCTGTGTTTCCACGTATGTATCTCGAAAACTAATAGACCGATATAAACGAAAATTTTACACAAGATGAGAAGTCAGTGTGGGACAGTCCTCTCCAAATTTGGTTCACTTCCGGATCCGGATTCTGGATCAGTTTGAAGCATTTTTGCGCTTTTGGGTTAATAACTATGTAAAGTGTGATCTCATTTTGTACCAAATTTCATGGGCACATAAGGTTTGAGACTCCTCATCACAATACAAAGAAATGATCCGGATCGCTGATCATTCTGGATCTGAAAAGGATTTTCTGAGTTTTCGGAGGTGAAGTTTGGCGTTATTCAATATAAACGCATGCAATCTCGAAAAGGAGCAGCGGGGCTGTAATCTCTCTGATTACTCTTGTTTTTGTGATCTCATTTAATTTCAGTCCTCGGACTACAAAAATGACAATAAATATAATGATTTTTTAGAACGTATTTTGCAATGTCAGTTGCTTTAGCCTATTAAGTAGTAAAAACAACACAACAAAAAAGAAAACACGACAACTTTAATAAAGTTATAAAACAATTCACATTATTACAGCAGAACAAACATTGTTTAATAACATATTCATGATGTATCTCTAAAGTTTGAGTTTTTTAAGAGTCAAAATATTATTAAATAAATAAAAACATTCAACGTTTCAAAATGCACAAAAATTTATTCTATAAATTACGAGTAAAATATACAATTAAAAAGTTTCGGCAGAAAATATTCCATCATTTTTAGGAGACCAGAAGAAATAGAGGGAAAAAGCCACAATAACTAAGTATGTGAATATTTTTTTGCGTAGTATATTTATTCATAATAATATTTTTTATGTGAATTACAATACTTCGAAAGATCTTTCTTTCCCTCAAGATTATTCAGTGGCGTAGCCAAATTTTTGATCTAAATTTTTAATAAAATGGTCATTGAAACAAATCAAATGTAACAGTCTTTATTGAAGTTTTATCATAATTTTATTAAATGATCCAAAACGAGTATATTATATATAAAAAGCTGAAGAATAATATGTGATCAATGGGCCTAGATTTTTCAGGGGGACAGTCCCCCTTGGCTACGCCTCTAAGATTATTATGTATGTATTTGATAAATTTGAAACTGCGTACTGATTTTAATTAAAGTTATTTATAGATATTATAGAAATTTACAATATGAAGTATCTAAGGTCTATGTTAAAATAGAGGTTAGACTCCTACAGAAAATAGTGAATTAGATTGTAAAGTTTACCCAATACAGAGATAAAATAACAACATTTAAACTTTCCGAAATTAATTTTAAAAAATGTTGATGGCACAGATAGTCTAACATTGATTACAAACGTAACTAGTCATTTTCAGCTTCACTGCTGTCATATTCTAGTTCTTTATAACTAATAATAAGTGGCGAGTTGATTGTTTGCCTTTAACTTAATGATTTACAAGAAATTAGACATTAGAATCCTACTGTGAGAAGCGACTTTTAATTGTTTATGTACGTCCTATTTAAAATATAAAGTGAAATATTTTGTTTGTTTGGAATTAAGCACAAAACTACACAATGGGCTATCTGTGCTCGGCCCACAACGGGTATCGAAATCCGGATTCTAGCGTTGTGAGTCCGCAGACATACCGCTGTACCACTGGGGGGGGGCTATTTTGTTTGTTTCTTTTCGCAATGCTATTAATTAATAGAAAATATAATAACTAAAATCTTTAGCATATCATTGAAAAATTCATTATATTGAGCTAAGTTTGTTTTTCCTTGATAAATGGTATTTAATATATCGTTAATATTATTCGGCGTCTAAAAAGTGTTGTTTTAATTTTATGTCATTAGAGGGCAGCACATGTAAATATGTGTTCAAATCGATTTATGATGCCTTGACTGGAGTAGTTGCTTCGTTTTATATTGTATACATTTAAACATTAGGGAGTTGAATAAAATCCCCAATGTTTAAAAATATACAAAAAATAGCAATAAAACTAGTTGTAATGTTATTTTCATTCGTACTACTAAAATAAAAACTGAAAACATTCTGTAAAGTTTATTTTTTGCTAAAGGATGTGTGAAACGTGTTGTAATTCGCACAAAGGGAGGGCACTTTGTCAATACCACCCCATGCCAGCTTTTGGGTTATTCATTTCAGACTGAATAACAAAATCTGACATCGCTCTTATAACGTACCCTGGGCTTCACAGTGTGGAGTAGGATATATTTTTGGCGGTAATGGGACACGAACCACAAACCCCTCGGCCCAATCGTCTAATACGTTAACCACCAGGTTGTGGCTAACTTTGTAAAAATAAATTACACTTCATAAGAACAGGGTTCCAGGTCTCACGTTGCCCTTATAACTACTTCCTCCATCACCCACTTCTCCTCACTGGCTGAGCGATATCCACTAGCTTACGACGCTAATAATCAGGTTTCGATCCAAGTGATGCGGAGATCGCAAATAGCCCATTGTGTAGCTTTGAGCTTGACAACAATAACACCTCCATCAGCCATGTCTGATGTCTTGGGTTACATACTTCTACCGACACCGCAACTTGCTTCAGTGGCGGATAGTCCTAGAACACCTGGTTTTAACAAAATCTCCATAGACCTCACAGTGTATGAGGACATCGACTTCCAAGACCACATATAAGCAAATGAAATGTACAGAAGTCAGTGTTTGTGCAATCCGATGACCTAAATATGTGTCGGAGAATGGGGTAGTATGAACACCAGTTACGTCATTGCACTGTCGAAAGATCAGGAGTTTGACCTGAACCAAAAATATAGGTACGAATGTGTCGCCCATGGCACCAGGCTCGCATCTGTGGCGACACGTCACCTCCTTGTCATATGCAAAAAAATGTTCATAAAATGTAACCAATCCTGATTTCTTCTGTAAAATTCTTGTTTCCAGCAAGATTTTAACGGTGAGGAAATTTATCTTTATTGTTAGTAGATGTAATTAATCACTTGGAAGCGCAGAAAAAAACTATTCATTTAATTTGTATTTCTGGTTTGTAGTTGTTGAGGCTAAGCTAAAAACTCCAGTTTGAATATTTTGTGTAAACAGATATGAAAATGTCGAATTGTTTAGGCTGAACTTAGAAACTCACTTGATGTAACAAATCCAAATTTTGTTTAGAATAATTTGTGAAACCCGCTGCAGAAGCTGCACAGAAAGCCAAGAAAAGATAAAATTATCAGTTGACAAGAAAAAAAAAGTTGATCTCTTATTTAGAAATAGTTTTCTAGACGATTTTACTTCGTGATAACACCTGAATGATTTGAACTCTTGTAAGATGGTATATAATCGACAAATTAATATAACTTGAAATATAAATTACGTTTTCAAATTTTTCTCTCGTTGTAAATACACTACAATGTCTCGAGGATTCGGAAGACAACTATCGATCTTAACAAGTTCCCTGACAATGATTTCTGGCAGCATATTGATTTCACACATGATACTATAGAAATCCCCGAAATACATAAAAATAGTAAGGTTCATTGGAGTTCCACACTTGGAATAACATTTATAAACTGAATTTTACGTCCTTCATGAAATCAAGTTACAGATATTCCAAATGTAAACAACTCAATGTTCACTCCTTTTGCTTAGGTTGACCACCAGAGGCCCCAAATTAAAAAATCGAAATGTATATATTTTTTATTTCAGGAAAGTTATTTAATACTTTCATTAAAATATTGCCTTGGCCATGCTTTTCTTTCGTACCCTTCTGTAAATTTTAAACTCTCTTTAAAAAACAAAAGCCCGAAATTATTCCAAATAAAATAAAACAATATTCCTAATTCTAAAAACTTGTGAATGTAAAGAATGTATAAAAATATGTCGGTCACAATACCATGTATACTGTATCCAGTACCGACGTGGCCATCCGTCAAATACCAGGATTTATGAAGCCGGTTGGGATACGACAGATGTAGTAGTGGTCAAATTAATAGTCATACACAGTTGTATGATATATGATTCAACGACAGCAAAAATAATAAAAAGCTGTTCTTTTCTCTCCTGGGCATTAAGTGGAGTTGTATACAACAACA
>NW_013669246.1:121872-122952 GCF_000517525.1 Limulus polyphemus
CAAGAGAGTGTTTAAGGTCTCGGTTCATTAAGTGAACTCGTATACAACAATAGAGGAGAGTGTTTAAGGTCTCAGTTCAATAAGTGGACTCGTATACAACAATAGAGAAGAGTGTTTAAGGTCTCTGTTCAATAAGTGGACTCGTATACAACAATACAGGAGAGTGTTTAAGGTCTCAGTTCATTAAGTGGACTTATATACAACAATAGAGGAGAGTATTTAAGGTCTCAGTTCATTAAGTGGACTTATATACAACAGTAGAGGAGAGTGTTTAAAGTCCCACTTCATTGTGTGGACTCGTATACAACAATAGAGGAGAGTGTTTAAGGTCTCAGTTCAATAAGTGGACTCATATACAACAATAGAGGAGAGTGTTTAAGGTCTCAGTTCAATAAGTGGACTCATATACAACAATAAAGAAGAGTATTTAAGGTCTCAGTTCAATAAGTGGACTCATATACAACAATAGAGGAGAGTGGTTAAGGTCTCAGTTCATTAAGTGGACTCATATACAACAATAAAGAAGAGTGTTTAAGTTTCAGCTCATTAAGTGGGCTCATATACAACAACAGAGGAGAGTGTTTAAGGTCTCAGTTATATTGATTTATATCATATTATTATTGACAGCAGACAATTTAAGAGAAAAATAGGAAGTAGAAGAAAGTAATTGTAGAAATAATTCTCAAACAGGAGTACAGTTGATGAATGTCACCAAAAGTAGCCATTCCATATGTTTGATGTTACTTTCTTAAGCTTTGTTTATGTGTTGTTCTTGTTTTCAAAGCACAAAGCTACACAATGGACTATTTGTAATCTGGTTGTTGTTTTTCTAAAGCACAAAGCTACACAATGGACTATCTGTAATCTCGTTGTTGTTTTCTAAAGCACAAAGCTACACAATGGACTATCTGTAATCTCGTTGTTGTTTTTAAAGCACAAAGGTAGACAGTGGATTATCTGTAATCTGGTTGTTGTGTTTTAAAGCACAAAGCTACACAATGGACTATCTGTAATCTGGTTGTTGTTTTTTAAAGCACAAAGGTAGACAGTGGATTATCTGTAATCTGGTTGTTGTGTTTT
>NW_013669247.1:0-9889 GCF_000517525.1 Limulus polyphemus
CCTGGAATGTAATCTCTGGTGAGCATATTATTGACGATTACAGTTGACAACGCAACAGAGAATGTTCATATTGTTGCGTCATCGAGATCACGTGACTATTCTCACGCCCTCTACTTTCTAGAACTATCCTGTACCTTGGCGAATGCTCTAGCATTTACTAGATATAGGGTAGACTGGTATATAAAAGAGGGGGCCTGGCATGACCAGGTGGATAAGGCGCTCGACTCACAATCTGAGGGTTGCGGGTTCGAATCCGCATCCCACCAAACCTGCTCGCCCTTTCAGCCGTGGGGGCGTTATAATGTGACGGTCAATCCCACTATTCGTTGGTAAAAGAGTAGCCCAAGAGTTGGCGGTGGGTGGTGATGACTAGCTGCCTTCCCTCTAGTCTTACACTGCTGAATTATGGATGGCTAGCGCAGATAGCCCTCGTGTAGCTTTGCGCGAAATTCCAAAAAAACAAAACAAACAAATATAAAAGAGGGTGACAACGTGACGGGACAAGAATGTGTATGTAGACAGTGAGTAATTGATCTGCAGTCAGAGAGTATTATTGAGCACGTTTGTTGTTATAGCGTTTGTTTTAGCGCGATTGTTGAAATTAAGTGTATCGTAAAGTTATATTCGTAAATAATAAACCACTTTTATTAAGTAAGGATTTGTGTCGCTAAAGTTTCGTCGGAACGAAGTTACGGAAAGTTAATTAACAAACCGAGACGTAACAATACCATTCTGATAACGTAACACGTGACAGTTTGAATTGCTGTATGATTCTATTCAAAGCTTGCCATGTGACGATGCTAGATAAACCCAGCAAATTCTGGTAGTTAAAATAGAAAATAGAGATTTACTTGCCTTATTGTTAAATCCGCTTTTTCAGCATCAATGGTTTAGGTACCACTACCTCAACAATTAGTCCTATAACTTTATTCTTCAATGAAAACTATTGCCACTTAATTAAGTTATTGTTAATTGTTATTGGTTTAATGTTAGTGGCTATTGTTCGTCCCGAACAATACTAAGGAGGGGGCAGTGTTGCGTCAGCGAGGTCACTTGATTAGTATCACGCCACGTCCTTCTCGAACCTTCGTGAATTGTCGGGAGATTACTAGATATAGTGTAGTCTTGTATATATATAAGACCGGCCACGAAGCGACGCGGAGGCAATGAGTAATTGAATGCATGCGGACAAAATATTGTTGGGCACGTGAGACGTGAGTTATAACAAACGCTATAATTCACAACGAACGTCTCACCTGCTCGACTCAACAATACGTCTCTCTCTGTCCGCAATTCAATTACCCATTGTTGCCGTCACGTCTTGACCGTATTATATGTACAATAATACCGAATATCTAGTAAAAGCTCGAGACTTCACGAACCTTCGAGAATATGACGTGTTACTAGCGTCACGTGACCCCCCCCCGCTGTCGCAACAATATCATATATCTCATTAGGTCTTTTAACCACACCGATGTCGCTGTCTTTTAAACAATTAAGGAAATGATAATATGTATGCAAGACGCCATGCCATAATCGTCAATGGGTATTTCAAGTACAAAACTATTTCTTAAAACAAAGGATTTAAAATTACAACTGAAAAAAAACAATATTTGTAAGGTATTTAGTTTCGTGTTTAGCTAACTCATTCAAGAGGCTTTATTGACAGTCGCTTACTTAATGGTTACGTACTGTTTCATGGATACTGTATTGTGACATGTTTTTGTATGACTGTGACTTTCTTGTTTTCAAATTACAATATAGTATCGAGCACGTTTCTATAGCATGTTTTAATTTCCGCTTAATATGAATAACCTTTTTTTTTCTTATGTGGCCTTCTTTGGATTATGAGAAAATCTGATGAGAAATGTTAATAACTAGTGCCCCCCCCCCCCCAGTGGCACAGCGGTATGTCTGCAGACTTACAACGCTAGAAACCGGGTTTCGATACCCATGGTGGTCAGAGCACAGATAGCCCTTGTGGAGCTTTGTGCATAATTAAAAAACAAACAAACAAACAATTAATAACTAGTAGGCACAAAGTGAAAAAAATTAACAAATACAGTATATCAGATCGTCTGGAGAAGGAAAAAACGACAAAAGCTATTTCTAATATAAAAAAGCGAGATGTTATCCCAGACAATAACGAAATAAAAGTAGGAAGCTAGGTACCTGAAGAAATATTAGAAGGCTCACTGACTGAAAAATATAGCCTAAGAAAACTATATCCGCAGAACAGGAAGATATGTTTAGACTGGAATAAATAGTATGTACACAACATAAAGATCCAAAATAGAAAGACGGAAAGGTTGGCTGAGAATCAAAAGCGTCTATTCAAAAGAATTTGAAAAATATCTTTACGATATAGACAGAAAAAATAACTAAAAATACACGAAGAAGGTAGATAGTTAATTATCGATCGATAAAAAAGTATAAGTAAAAATAAATATGAGTAGACTGGTTTAGTAGCAGGAATATAATCAGATGCGTAGGTACGACATTAGCAGAATGACGTAAGGTAAGATAAAAAACAGATGAATAATTGTTTAATTAGATAAGCAGATGAAGCCGGATTTTATCGATACTCTATTTGCTGCGCTGTCGCTTTTGTAATAAATACTTTTAGATATAAAATCGCTTTCTAATATTGTTTATAATGAGTGCATGATCTATAAAAAAACACAAATGTGCAACAGCTAACGCTAACTGCGTTATAAATGTTTATCCTTAACTCATTTAGAATGTGTACCATGTCTGTTTGTGGTTAATTTGGGCTTGTGACAACACTGCACCTCCGCTAGGGATCTAACAACGCAGGAGTAAAGCACCGTAATCTTCTACGCATGTGTACTAATCGCCAGTGCATCAGAATCGTAGAAACGACAAAATATCACGCTTTCTTCTTAGACATCAAACACAATTTGACAGGTTTACTGATTCGATAGTTGTTCGAAACAGTTTGTTCATTGGATAATGTATTGTATTGACTCACCTACCAATGGTAAGTTTCTAGTAGCAGTAGTTTTTAACTGCTTTTTTGTGATCAGCTATATTACTGTACACTTTTAAGGAGTTATAAATGTTGAAGATCTTGGCGAACCCAATAACATAGTCCACGTTACGGCCTGATAGCTGTGAAATTATCTAAGATAACGCAGAGGAAGCATGTGTTATATTCGAAAGAATGAATATGTATATACATGTTTAGCTGTGACACTTGTCACTTTAAAATAAACCATGAAATTGTCTGTAGGGATGTACTTTTCATTTGTTTATGAAGTTCCGTAATAAATAAGACTACTTGTATATATGCAGTTATATATATATACTAATGTTAATGTTATCATTCATTCAAAGGTAAATATTAGTGGCAACTGCTTTACCTAGATAATATTCTTTAATTAAACTCTTTCAAGTAAAGTTCTGCTGTCTGTGTAAGGCAGATAGCGCCTATTTTTATCATTGTTTCATCATGAATACTCCACCTAAATCGTAGATTAAAGGCTATAGACAAACATTTTGTGTATACAAGTTCAGATAATCATACCGGATCCACTTAAGAAAGATATTGATAACTATAGTATAAGAGAGGAAGCTTTTAAGCATTCGTGCACCGTAATGCGTGTGTCATACATTACAATGACGGAAACTTGGAGGGATGAAAGGTCTATCACAAGTGCTGCTATTTCCCATTACAGATTATTTGCTCAACTGGACAACGAATGATATTTAAGTGAAATAAACGTTATCTCGTGCACAAGAAAACTCCCGAGTTGCTTTGCTCGACAGATTAGGTTTGCAGTAAATGATATGTTACACAGATAAACAATCAGTAAATATGACTGAAGTATAAATGCTGTTATATCAAGAACAAAAGCCTTCTCACTCACTTATATTTTACGAAAATTACTTCTCTTGTAAGTAAGTGTACTGTAAAGAGATGGAAGGTTATTCCCCGTGTACTGTTAAATTTATAACTTAAAAAGTCGAGAAGTGTAAGAGCTAATAGAAAGAAAATTCGTTTCTAGGATCACATATAACAGCAAATATTTCACTTTACCCATTAAATGATGAAACTCTTGAAGTTTCCTTTTTATTGTTATTTTTTCGTTTTTCTTAACATTGTAATGCAGTTAAGGAAATTTTTCATACACGTATTTGCAGTGTTCATATCAAGAGCTTTTGATATTCTCGCCCGAAAATGTATTTTAATCTTGTCAGAAGGTATAAAAACTAGTTATCAGCAATAGGGTTGAAGGTCAAATGGAAACAGCGTTAATGTTGATGAAATGTTAATTTCTAATACAATTATTGATAATGTTTTGGAGCTGTCAATTTGAATGAATAGACGATTAATAAAAACACAACTATGTTATGACTCGAGCATATAGCGCCCTTATCTGAGTTGCCACAACTGATGCAAACATCCTATTTTTATTATTCTTTGTCTGCGGACTTACAACGCTAGAAACCGGGTTTCGATACCTGTGGTGGGCAGATCACAGATAGCCCATTGTGTAGCTTTGTGCATAATTACAAACAACCGACTATGAACAATTATTATTTGGCATTAATATGTTAATCCTGATTTTTATAAAATTAGATGGTGTCTATTCTAAACTGTTCCAAAAGTGCTAAAATATTCTCATAATACTGAAAGTGAAACGGTTTGTTGGAATCGATTTTAAATGCTAATGTAATGTTTTGCATGTCTAAGTTGGCCAAGTGTTTAAATTATTACGGAAGTATGCAGTGAAAATAAGATATTTTATTAGTGTAAATTAAACTATAGATTATAAACGAACACAACGTAACAACATTATAAATGTTTCATGAAATGAGTAACTGATGTAATTTAGCCTGTGGGTTCAGGAACCATAAATTGCGTTAATCACATTGATATCATTTAATATTTTTAGGTTCGTTTTGTAGGCTCACGCTAAGTCAACAAATTACATATTTCAACAACATATGATAGTTTTGCTAAGATCATATTATGAATAAAGAGAAAAAGGTAAATAATTAATGAAGACAGTGATATTTATGTTTAAATCAAATTTTATACTTCTATTAATCTTTTAATTATTTTGCGGAAATTTCACATAGTTTTAGTTGATGTTTCACTCAACGGTTTATACACTTATTGTGGAGTGTCTGATCGTCATAGGATATCTTCTACCAATTTCTATCATACACTATAATTTTATATTTAAGTTGCCCATGGTCATTAAAAACACCTTGTCCAGTAAACTGCTATCAAGTAATTCTGATTTTCGAGAAGATTCTAATAAGTGTTGAATTAAACCGTTATAAAGTTTATGTAAATAGGCACTGTGAATATAGTTAAAAATATGAAGGAAAACAAAGCGGTGGGAAACACCGTGTTCAAAAATTTATCGCCTAGAATACGATTCAAAAAAAGAAAAATGAAAATGTTTGACAAATTTGTGAAGATTAAGAAACCAGTTGCCCAATTCCTCAAACTTCTTTACCATTATCGTGTGAGCTTGGCAAAGATCATTCTCTCTAACAGGAAAGTTAGTGGATCACATATAGTGCCTTAAGCAAAGATAATAATTACACAGAGAAATAAAAGAAAATTATGCTTTTCAGAGACTAAGTTAAGAGCATTTTACAATGGACGTGTACTTTTCTTTATTTGCAGGTGTCGACTTAATGTGCAAACAACACGTCGATTGAAAACTACTGTTGAAAGAGGAATACAACGGCTTCTATTACACCATGTGACGACTATAATTAGCGCCCTTTATAACGTTATAACGCTTACATTTTGGTTTCTATGGCAACAGATAGACTTAATACTCAAGGGATCGCTTTTATAATTATATTTCGACACGTTAGTTTCTTATTAGTACAACTTACAACTTTGGTGATTAGTTTTTTCCCAATTGTTAAATGTAAATTTAGCTTCAGCCTCGAATCCTTTAACACGAATTCCAATAATTCAAATTCTTATCTTCGTTAAAACCATTTTTCCTTGAAAGTGTTCCATTTATAACCTGAAAATCATTTGGATAACAGTGATGGTCTTATCAGTGTGTGCAATTTTGTCATAGTCACATCATACGTGTTCCAAATCTAACTACATATTAATCACTATGCATAAGCCCAAAACTGACTTATACCAAGTGACAGTAGCTTCTGGCGGAATAGCCCGCTCTCCTAGCCGGGATTCATTTGCTACAGAATTTTCATTAATGTCTTTGTCTAGTTTAGGATCAGATATGAGCAAGACAGGACACTCTGTGTTAAAGCTCTCCAAGCATGAAGAGCGAACTGACGATCATAGTCCTCAACCTAATAAACTTATATGGAGCAAAACTGGTTTTGGTACCTCTCATTGTCCCCAGAGGAATTTTTTACAAGTACCCCACGAGCATTATGGCGGTAGATCGAGAGATACTATAACAGAAGTTCTGTTTGAAGACGAATCGGAAATAATTCGTAATTGTGGAGCTCTTTCCTCTGTATTTGGGCTGATGAAAAGCTTTAGCACTAGTGACATCACTCACATTACCAACATAGAGAAAGAGCCTCTTCGTCGGAGTTCCTCGGAAGTGGCTGCATGTGATTGGAGTAAATACGAGATGCAGAATGCTAGATTGGGCCGCGCGTCTCGTTCCTTGTCAACATGGGTTGCAGTCGGTGACGTGGTTTCAACGTCTCAACTCCCTTCACCTCAGCCATTCTTGGGCCCTCACGAAGAATCTCCGTCAATCACAGCCACAGACTTTGTTCGCTCTATAAACAAAAAAGCTCGGCAAATGTACATTCAACAGCGGGTTTCTTCAACGTACAAAGCTTTAGAACGATTAACTCGAAGCCAGCTAGATTTAAATACAGATTTACCAGAGGCAGGAATAAAAATCACAATACCCCAGGTTCAAGTGTCATCAGAACTGGACTGGAATATCTGCAACAACGAAGTAGGAATATCAGGTGTGGGACTTAAAGGCTCTAACAAAAGCTTCAGCCTTACAGCAAAAGATATCGAACGTGACAGGGGAAAACCACTGACGAGATACGAACGGAATATGATGATTTTCAACTGGCTGCACAATGTTAATGAAAATGCTTTTGAGTTATCCTGACATTTTTTGCTCTACGATATCGTAGTAAAATGTGTAGTGTATGTCTTTCCAAATACACAGGATCTAATGTACGATAATTTTTTGTGTCATTCGGACTTCATCTAGTGAATTCAGTAATGAATTATGTTATCAATATTGTGATTCTCCAAATGCGTGATTTACTTGTTTTAATTTAGGTATCCATGTATTTGTTTTTATGTTGTGAAACTATCATATGAACCTAAAGGCAAAATGGTAAATTTTTGATGTAAATCTTTAGCAAATTTCAAAAACATTTTTACCAAGTAAACCAAACAATGGTTTACATTAGACTTGGACTTTACTGAGACAGTTACGATAAAAATACCATTTAACTACAAATTTATTGTTTACATTGCATTTCAAATTGTGTCGTAATAGTTATTGAGCACAATCACCACCAGTGAACAAAGTTTCCTTGAAATATATTACTTCAAAACATGTAGTATACGGTTGCACGACAGACGAAAATACATTAACAGTCAATATGAAACGTAGTGAAAACCATTACTTTACACACGATTACAACCAATTTGTACTTATTTTATGTGTGTCAACCAACATGAAATAAATTATATTTGCTATAAACATTTGTTGTTAGAGCCAATCTTACATCGTTAAAAAACGCAAAGTAACCTTAGAATGTCAACCATCAATAAGTATTGGACATAACATTTACATTATTGACCACCTACCTATACACTCGTCACTGTAAGAAATGCATTTACAATCAGAGTAGTATCTTTAGCGTTGGATAAGGTGGGGCAATAGCCCTGGGTAGCAAACTAACAAGGATAACCGAACACTGTTCAAAATTAATAAAAGCATAACCCAGTCAAACATCTTAACAAAAACTAACAACACCGATACTTTTTTCTCTGGTTCCTCCATGATCGTGTAGTGTCAATACTTCCTGTATAGTACAGAGTAGAAACATGCTATGTAGTGGTGTTAATACTTCCTGTATAGTACAGAGTAGAAACATGTTATGTAGTGGTGTTTAATACTTCCTGTATAGTACAGAGTGGAAACATTCTATGTAGTGTCAATACTTCCTGTATAGTACACAGTAGAAACATGCTATGTAGTGGTGTTAATACTTCCTGTATAGTACAGAGTGGAAACATTATGTGTTGTGTCAACACTACCTGTATACTACATAGTAGAAACGTTATTTAGTGGTGTCAACGCTTCCTGTATACTACATAGTACAAACATGCTATTTAGTAGTGTTAACGCTTCCTGAATAGTACAGAGTGGAAACATTCTGTGTAGTGTCAACACTACCTGTATACTACATAGTAGAAACATGCTATTTAGTAGTGTTAACGCTTCCTGAATAGTAGAGAGTAGAAATATGCTATTTAGTAGTGTCAACGCTTCCTGTATACTACATATTAGAAACATACTATTTAGTAGTGTTAACGCTTCCTAAATAGTACAGAGTAGAAACATGCTATTTAGTAGTGTCAACGCTTCCTGTATACTACATATTAGAAACATACTATTTAGTAGTGTTAACGCTTCCTGGGTAGTACAGAGTAGAAACATGCTATTTAGTAGTGTTAACACTTCCTGTATACTACTTAGTAGAAACGTTATTTAGTAGTGTCAACGCTTCCTGTATACTACATAGTAGAAACATGCTATTTAGTAGTGTTAACACTTCCTGTATAGTACAAAGTAGAAACATGCTATGTGGAGGTGTCAACACTTCCTGAATAGTACAGAGTGGAAACAAGCAATATAGTGGTGTTAACTATTTCTTATATTACATAGTAGAAACATACTATTTAGTGGTGTATAGTACAGAGTAGAAAAATGCTGTGTAAAAGTGTCAATACTTCCTCTATAGTACAGGGTAAAAAAATGTTATGTAGTAGTTCAACACTTTTTGTATAGTACAGAATAGAACAATGCTGTGTAAAAATATCAACACTTCCCGTATAGAACAGAGTAGAAAAATCCTATGTAGTAGTGTAAACACTTCCTGAATTGTATAGAGTAGAAACATTATTTAATTTAGAGTCGACACTTTTTGTATTGTAACTTGCCAACACATCCTATGTCGTAAAGTGAAAAAAACAACAACACTGAGTATGAAGCAGAGTCTACATATCTTGTATAGTACAGTGTCAACACCTTCTATATAGCACAGTGTCGAAACATCCTATATGGTTCATTGTCAACACTTTCTATATAGTATTGTGTCATTTTTTCCATATGGTGTTAAAACATTCTTATAATGAAGCATATTACATATAAATTAGCAGAAACACAACTGCCTATTACTTTGTGAAAATATCATTCATTATAAAGTGTAATCTCATCATATCTGGTAAGATATTGAAATATCCTATATAGTACAGTATGCTAACATCGTAAGTAGTAAGGTGTTGAGATATCCTGTATAATACTATGTGAATTTATCATGTACAATATAGTATGTACTTACCATGTATAGTATAGTTTGAATAAATCATGTGTATTACAATGTCAACGGTTTCTGTATAATACAGTGTAAACATATACATAATACATTATGAAGACGGCTTGTAAAGTACAGTTAAACACGTCATACCTAGTACAATGTAAGACAATGTGTATAGTACAGTGTGAACATATCATACAAAATACATTATGAAGACGGCTTGTATAACACAATTGAACACGTCGTACATAATACAATGTAAGACAACGTGTATAGTGCAGGGTGAACATATTGTTACGTCTCCGTTTGTTAATTGATTTCCCGTAAA